>NC_092754.1:46697097-46998347 GCF_047496795.1 Chiloscyllium punctatum | reverse complement strand
ACTGCACTTGTCAATTCAACGTGCAGAGCGAATCTCATTCAATCAATGTGTCAAATTTAACGCTTTGATTCAATGAAACAAACTGCATTCATCGAATCATTGCATCAAAATACATTCATTGATTCAATGAATCAAACCTTATTCCTTGTTTCAAGGGAATACAACAATCTCCATTTCATAGTTAGACAAACTGCATACGTTCATTCCATGATAGAGGCTGCTCTTATCTACTCAATGATTAGATTCTACTCTCAGTCATTCAATGGCACAAGTCTCACGTATTGTGTCTATCAAACTGCACACGTTTATTACATGAACCAAAGTGCACGTCTTATTCAATGAGTACAGCTTCATGCAATGTGTCAAGCTCACCTTTTTCATTGATTGAAACAAACTGCATTCATTGAATCATTGCATCAAACAACATTCATTGATTCAATGAATCACAGCTTATTCCTTGTTTGAATCGAAGAAATCTACCTCACTTATTTAGTGAATCCTACCACACACGTTCATTCAATGAAACAGACTGCACTTGTCAATTCGATGAGCCGTGCGAATCTCATTCAATCAATGTGTCAAATTTAACGCTTTTATGCAATGAAACAAACTGCGTTCATCGAATCATTGCATCAAACTAGATTCATTGATTCAATGAATCAAACCTTATTCCTTGTTTCAAGGGAATACAACAATATCCATTAGTTAGTGAACCAAACTGCATACGTTCATTTCATGATAGAGGCTCTATTTATCTACTCAATGAGGAGATTCTACTGTCATTCATTCAATGGCATAAGTCTCACGCATTGTTTCTATCAAACTGCACACGTTTATTACATGAACCAAACTGCACGTCGTATTCAATGAGTACAGCGTCATGCAATGTGTCAGGCACACCTTTTTCATTGAATGAAACAAACTGCATTCATTGAATCATTGCATCGAACAACATTCATTGATTCAATGAATCACAGCTTATTCCTTGTTTGAATCGAAGAAATCTACCTCACTTATTTAGTGAATCCTACCACACACGTTCATTCAATGAAACAGACTGCACTTGTCAATTCGATGAGCCGTGCGACTCTCATTCAATCAATGTGTCAAGTTTAACGCTTTTATTCAATGAAACAAACTGCGTTCATCGAATCATTGCATCAAACTAGATTCATTGATTCAATGAATCAAACCTTATTCCTTGTTTCAAGGGAATACAACAATATCCATTAGTTAGTGAACCAAACTGCATACGTTCATTTCATGATAGAGGCTGCACTTATCAACTCAATGAGTAGATTCTACTGTCATTCATTCAATGGCAGAAGTCTCACGCATTGTGTCCATCAAACTGCACACGTTTATTTCATGAACCAAACAGCACGTCTTATTCAATGAGTACAGCTTCATTCAATGTGTCAAGCTCACCTTTTTCATTGAATGAAACAAACTACATTCATTGAATCATTGCATCAAACAACATTCATTGATTCAATGAATCACAGCTTATTCCTTGTTTGAATCGAAGAAACCTACCTCACTTATATAGTGAATCCTACCAAACCCGTTCATTCAATGAAACAGACCGCACTTGTCAATTCAATGAGCCGAGAGACTCTTATTCAGTCAATGTGTCAAGTTTAACGTTTTCATTCAATGAAACAATCTACATTCATTGAATCATTGTATCAAACTACATTCATTGATTCAATGAATCAAACCTTATTCCTTGTGTCAAGTGAATATAACAATCTCCATTACATAGTTAGACAAACTGCATACGTTCATTCCATGATAGAGGCTGCTCTTATCTACTCAATGAGTAGATTCTACGCTCATTCATTCAATGGCACAACTCTCACGCATTCTGTCTATTAAACTGCACACGTTTATTACATGAACCAAACTGCTCGTCTTATTCAATGAGTACAGCTTCATGCAATGTGTCAAGCTCACCTTTTTCATTGAATGAAACAAGCTGCATTAATTGAATCATTGCATCAAACTAAATTCATTGATTCAATGAATCAAACATTATTCCTTGTTTCAAGGGAATACAACAATCTCCATTAGTTAGTGAACCAAACTGCATAAGTTCATTTCATGATAGAGGCTGCACGAATCAACTCAATGAGTAGATTCTCCTCTCATTCATTCAATGGCACAAGTCTCACGTATTGTGTCTATCAAACTGCACACGTTTATTACATGAACCAAACTGCACGTCTTATTCAATGAGTACAGCTTCATTCAATGTGTCAAGCTCACCTTTTTCATTGAATGAAACAAACTGCATTCATTGAATCATTGCATCAAACAACATTCATTGATTCAATGAATCACAGCTTATTCCTTGTTTGAATCGAAGAAACCTACCTCACTTATTTAGTGAATCCTACCACACACGTTCATTCAATGAAACAGACTGCACTTTTCAATTCCATGAGCCGAGGAACTCTTATTCGGTCAATGTGTCAAGTTTAACGTTTTCATTCAATGAAACAAACTACATTCATTGAATCATTGTATCAAACTACATTCATTGATTCAATGAATCAAACCTTATTCCTTGTTTCAAGGGAATACAACAATCTCCATTACATAGTTAGACAAACTGCATACGATCATTCCATGATAGAGGCTGCACTTATCTACTCAATGAGTAGATTCTACTCTCATTCATTCAATGGCACAACTCTCACGCATTGTGTCTATTAAACTGCACACGTTTATAGCATGAACCAAACTGCACGTCTTATTCAATGAGTACAGCTTCATGCAATGTGTCAAGCTCACCTTTTTCATTGAATGAAACAAACTGCATTCATTGAATCATTGCATCAAACAACATTCATTGATTCAATGAATCACAGCTTATTCCTTGTTTGAATCGAAGAAACCTACCTCACTTATTTAGTGAATCATACCACATACGTTCATTCAATGAAACAGATTGCACTTGTCAATTCAATGAGCCGAGCGACTCTCATTCAATCAATGTGTCAAGTTTAACGCTTTTATTCAATGAAACAAACTGCATTTCTCGAATCATTGCATCAAACTAGATTCATTGATTCAATGAATCAAACCTTATTCCTTGTTTCAAGGGAATACAACAATCTCCATTAGTTAGTGAACCAAACTGCATACGTTCATTTCATGATAGAGGCTGTATTTAAGTACTCAATGAGTAGATTCTACTCTCATTCATTCAAAGGCACAACTCTCACGCATTGTGTCTATTAAACTGCACACGTTTATTACATGAACCAAACTGCACGTCTTATTCAATGAGTACAGCTTCATGCAATGTGTCAAGCTCACCTTTTTCATTGAATGAAACAAACTGCATTCATTGAATCATTGCATCAAACAACATTCATTGATTCAATGAGTCACAGCTTATTCCTTGTTTGAATCGAAGAAACCTACCTCACTTATTTAGTGAATCATACCACATGCGTTCATTCAATGAAACAGATTGCACTTGTCAATTCAATGAGCCGAGCGACTCTCATTCAATCAATGTGTCAAGTTTAACGCTTTTATTCAATGAAACAAACTGCATTTCTCGAATCATTGCATCAAACTAGATTCATTGATTCACTGAATCAAACCTTATTCCTTGTTTCAAGGGAATACAACAATCTCCATTACATAGTTAGACAAACTGCATACGTTCATTCCATGATAGAGGCTGCACTTATCTACTCAATGAGTAGATTCCACTCTCATTCATTCAATGGCACAACTCTCACGCATTGTGTCTATTAAACTGCACACGTTTATTACATGAACCAAACTGCACGTCTTATTCAATGAGTACAGCCTCATGCAATGTGTCAAGGTCACCTTATTCATTCAATGAAACAAACTGCATTGATTGAATCATTGCATCAAACAACATTCATTGATTCAATGAATCACAGCTTATTCCTTGTTTGAATCGAAGAAACCTACCTCACTTATTTAGTGAATCATACCACATACGTTCATTCAATGAAACAGATTGCACTTGTCAATTCAATGAGCCGAGCGACTCTCATTCAATCAATGTGTCAAGTTTAACGTTTTTATTCAATGAAACAAACTGCATTTCTCGAATCATTGCATCAAACTAGATTCATTGATTCAATGAATCAAACCTTATTCCTTGTTTCAAGGGAATACAACAATCTCCATTAGTTAGTGAACCAAACTGCATACATTCATTTCATGATAGAGGCTGCACTTATGAACTCAATGAGTAGATCCTACTCTCATTCATTCAATGGCACAAGTCTCATGTATTGTGTCTATCAAACTGCACACGTTTATTACATGAACCAAACTGCACGTCTTATTCAATGAGTACAGCTTCATGCAATGTGTCAAGCTCACCTTTTTCATTGAATGAAACAAACTGCATTAATTGAATCATTGCATGGAGCAACATTCATTGATTCAATGAATCACAGCTTTTTCCATGTTTGAATCGAAGAAACCTACCTCACTTATTTAGTGAATCCTACCACATACGTTCATTCAATGAAACAGATTGCACTTGTCAATTCAATGAGCCGAGAGACTCTTATTCAGTCAATGTGTCAAGTTTAACGCTTTTATTCAATGAAACAAACTGCGTTCATCGAATCATTTCATCCAACTAGATTCATTGATTCAATGAATCAAACCTTATTCCTTGTTTCAAGGGAATACAACAATCTCCATTAGTTCGTGAACCAAACTGCATACGTTCATTTCATGATAGAAGCTGTATATATCTACTCGATGAGTAGATTCTACTCTCGTTCATTCAATGGCACAAGTCTCGCGCATTGTGTCTATCAAACTGCACACGTTTATTACATGAACCTAACTGCACGTCTTATTCAATGAGTACAGCTTCATGCAATGTGTCAAGCTCACCTTTTACATTGAATGAAACAAACTGCATTCATTGAATCATTGCATCAAACAAATTCATTGATTCAATGAATCACAGCTTATTCCTTGTTTGAATCGAAGAAACCTACCTCACTTATTTAGTGAATCCTACCACACACGTTCATTCAATGAAACAGACTGCACTTGTCAATTCAATGAGCCGAGCGACTCTCATTCAATCAATGTGTCAAGTTTAACGCTTTTATTCAATGAAACAAACTGCATTTCTCGAATCATTGCATCAAAATACATTCATTGATTCAATGAATCAAACCTTATTCCTTGTTTCAAGGGAATACAACAATCTCCATTACATAGTTAGACAAACTGCATACGTTCATTCCATGATAGAGGCTGCACTTATCTACTCAATGAGTAGATTCTACTCTCATTCATTCAAAGGCACAACTCTCACGCATTGTGTCTATTAAACTGCACACGTTTATTACATGAACCAAACTGCACGTCTTATTCAATGATTACAGCTTCATGCAATGTGTCAAGGTCACCTTTTTCATTGAATGAAACAAACTGCATTAATTGCATCATTGCATCAAACAACATTCATTGATTCAATGAATCACAGCTAATTCCTTGTTTGAATCGAAGAAACCTACCTCACTTATTTAGTGAATCCTACCACACACGTTAATTCAATGAAACAGACCGCACTTGTCAATTCAATGAGCCGAGAGACTCTCATTCAATCGATGTGTCAAGTTTAACGTTTTCATTCAATGAAACAAACTACATTCAATGAATGATTGCATCAAACTACATTCATTGATTCAATGAATCAAACCTTATTACCTGTTTCAAGGGAATACAACAATCTCCATTACATAGTTAGACAAACTGCATAAATTCATTCCATGATAGAGGCTGCAATGATCTACTCAATGAGTAGATTCTGCTCTCATTCATTCAATGGCACAACTCTCACGCATTGTGTCTATTAAACTGCACATGTTTATTACATGAACCAAACAGCACGTCTTATTCAATGAGTACAGCTTCATGCAATGTGTCAAGCTCACCTTTTTCATTGAATGAAACAAGCTGCATTAATTGAATCATTGCATCAAACAACATTCATTGATTCAATGAATCACAGCTTATTCCTTGTTTGAATCGAAGAAACCTACCTCACTTATTTAGTGAATCCTACCACACACGTTCATTCAATGAAACAGACTGCACTTGTCAATTCAATGAGCCGAGAGACTCTCATTCAATCAATGTGTCAAGTTTAACGTTTTCATTCAATGAAACAAACTACATTCATTGAATCATTGCATCAAACTACATTCATTGATTCAATGAATCAAACCTTATTCCTTGTTTCAAGGGATTACAACAATCTCCATTAGTTAGTGAACCAAACTGCATACGTTCATTTCATGATAGAGGCTGCACTTATGAACTCAATGAGTAGATCCTACTCTCATTCATTCAATGGCACAAGTCTCATGTATTGTGTCTATCAAACTGCACACGTTTATTACATGAACCAAACTGCACGTCTTATTCAATGAGTACAGCTTCATGCAATGTGTCAAGCTCACCTTTTTCATTGAATGAAACAAACTGCATTAATTGAATCATTGCATCGAGCAACATTCATTGATTCAATGAATCACAGCTTATTCCTTGTTTGAATCGAAGAAACCTACCTCACTTATTTAGTGAATCCTACCACACACGTTCATTCAATGAAACAGACTGCACTTGTCAATTCAATGAGCCGAGCGACTCTCATTCAATCAATGTGTCAAGTTTAATGGTTTTATTCAATGAAACAAACTGCGTTCATCGAATCATTGTATCAAACTACATTCATTGATTCAATGAATCAAACCTTATTACTTGTTTCAAGGGAATACAACAATCTCCATTACATAGTTAGACAAACTGCATACGTTCATTGCATGATAGAGGCTGCACTTATTTACTCAATGAGTAGATTCTACTCTCATTCATTCAATGGCACAACTCTCACGCATTCTGTCTATTAAACTGCACACGTTTATTACATGAACCAAACTGCACGTCTTATGCAACGACTACAGCTTCATGCAATGTGTCAAGGTCACCTTTTTCATTGAATGAAACAAACTGCATTCATTGAATCATTGCATCAAACAACATTAATTGATTCAATGAATCACAGCTTTTTCCTTGTTTGAATCGAAGAAACCTACCTCACTTACTTAGTGAATCCTACCACACACTTTAATTCAATGAAAAAGACTGCACTTGTCAATTCAACGTGCAGAGCGAATCTCATTCAATCAATGTGTCAAATTTAACGCTTTGATTCAATGAAACAAACTGCATTCATCGAATCATTGCATCAAAATACATTCATTGATTCAATGAATCAAACCTTATTCCTTGTTTCAAGGGAATACAACAATCTCCATTACATAGTTAGACAAACTGCATAAGTTCATTCCATGATGGAGGCTGCACTTATCTACTCAATGAGTAGATTCTACTCTCATTCATTCAAAGGCACAACTCTCACGCATTGTGTCTATTAAACTGCACACGTTTATTACATGAACCAAACTGCACGTCTTATTCAATGAGTACAGCTTCATGCAATGTGTCAAGTTCACCTTTTTCATTGAATGAAACAAACTGCATTCCTTGAATCATTGCATCAAACAACATTCATTGATTCAATGAATGACAGCATATTCCTTGTTTGAATCGAAGAAACCTACCTCACTTATTTAGTGAATCCTACCACACACGTTCATTCAATGAAACAGACCGCACTTGTCAATTCGATGAGCCGAGAGACTCTCATTCAATCAATGTGTCAAGTTTAACGCTTTTATTCAATGAAACAAACTGCGTTCATCGAATCATTGCATCAAACTAGATTCATTGATTCAATGAATCAAACCTTATTCCTTGTTTCAAGGGAATACAATAATCTCCATTAGTTAGTGAACCAAACTGCATACGTTCATTTCATGATAGAGGCTGTATATATCTACTCGATGATAGATTCTACTCTCGTTCATTCAATGGCACAAGTCTCACGCATTGTGTCTATCAAACTGCACACGTTTATTACATGAACCAAACTGCACGTCCTATTCAATGATTACAGCTTCATGCAATGTGTCAAGGTCACCTTTTTCATTGAATGAAACAAACTGCATTAATTGAATCATTGCATCAAACAACATTCATTGATTCAATGAATCACAGCTTATTCCTTGTTTGAATCGAAGAAACCTACCTCACTTATTTAGTGAATCCTACCACATACGTTCATTCAATGAAACAGACTGCACTGGTTAATTCAATGAGCCGAGAGACTCTTATTCAGTCAATGTGTCAAGTTTAACGTTTGCATTCAATGAAACAAACTACATTCGTTGAATCATTGTATCAAACTACATTCATTGATTCAATGAATCAAACCTTATTCCTTGTTTCAAGGGAATACAACAATCTCCATTACATAGTTAGACAAACTGCATACGTTCATTCCATGATAGAGGCTGCACTTATCTACTCAATGAGTAGATTCTACTCTCATTCATTCAAAGTCACAACTCTCACGCATTGTGTCTATTAAACTCACACGTTTATTACATGAACCAAACTGCACGTCTTATGCAATGACTACAGCTTCATGCAATGTGTCAAGCTCACCTTTTTCATTGAATGAAACAAACTGAATTCATTGAATCATTGCATCAAACAACATTCATTGATTCAATGAATCACAGCTTATTCCTTGTTTGAATCGAAGAAACCTACCTCACTTATTTAGTGAATCCTACCACACACGTTCATTCAATGAAACAGACCGCACTTGTCAATTCAATGAGCCGAGCGACTCTCATTCAATCAATGTGTCAGGTTTAACGCTTTTATTCAATGAAACAAACTGCATTTCTCGAATCATTGCATCAAAATACATTCATTGATTCAAAAAATCAAACCTTATTCCTTGTTTCAAGGGAATACAACAATCTCCATTCGTTCGTGAACCAAACTGCACACGTTCATTTCATGATAGAGGCTGTATATATCTACTCGATGAGTAGATTCTACTCTCGTTCATTCAATGGCACAAGTCTCATGTATTGTGTCTATCAAACTGCACACGTTTATTACATGAACCAAACTGCACGTCTTATTGAATGATTACAGCTTCATGCAATGTGTCAAGGTCACCTTTTCATTGAATGAAACAAACTGCATTAATTGAATCATTGCATCAAACAACATTCATTGATTCAATGAATCACAGCTTATTCCTTGTTTGAATCGAAGAAACCTACCTCACTTATTTAGTGAATCCTACCACACACGTTCATTCAATGAAACAGACTGCACTGGTTAATTCAATGAGCCGAGCGACTCTCATTCAATCAATGTGTCAAGTTTAACGCTTTTATTCAATGAAACAAACTGCATTCATCAAATCATTGCATCAAAATACATTCATTGATTCAATGAATCAAACCGTATTCCTTGTTTCGAGGGAATACAACAATCTCCATCACATAGTTAGACAAACTGCATACGTTCATTCGATGATGGAGGCTGCACTTATCTACTCAATGAGTAGATTCTACTCTCATTCATTCAAAGGCACAACTCTCACGCATTGTGTCTATTAAACTGCACACGTTTATTACATGAACCAAACTGCACGTCTTATTCAATGACTACAGCTTCATGCAATGTGTCAAGCTCACCTTCTTCATTGAATGAAACAAACTGCATTAATTGAATCATTGCATCGAGCAACATTCATTGATTCAATGAATCACAGCTTATTCCTTGTTTGAATCGAAGAAACCTACCTCACTTATTTAGTGAATCCTACCACATACGTTCATTCAATGAAACAGATTGCACTTGTCAATTCAATGAGCCGAGAGACTCTTATTCAGTCAATGTGTCAAGTTTAACGTTTTCATTCAATGAAACAAACTACATTCATTGAATCATTGCATCAAACCTTATTCCTTGTTTCAAGGGAATACAACAATCTCCATTAGTTAGTGAACCAAACTGCATACGTTCATTTCATGATAGAAGCTGTATATATCTACTCGATGAGTAGATTCTACTCTCGTTCATTCAATGGCACAAGTCTCGCGCATTGTGTCTATCAAACTGCACACGTTTATTACATGAACCAAACTGCACGTCTTATTCAATGAGTACAGCTTCATGCAATGTGTCAAGCTCACCTTTTTCATTGAATGAAACAAACTGCATTCATTGAATCATTGCATCAAACAAATTCATTGATTCAATGAATCACAGCTTATTCCTTGTTTGAATCGAAGAAACCTACCTCACTTATTTAGTGAATCCTACCACACACGTTCATTCAATGAAACAGACTGCACTTGTCAATTCAATGAGCCGAGCGACTCTCATTCAATCAATGTGTCAAGTTTAACGCTTTTATTCAATGAAACAAACTGCATTTCTCGAATCATTGCATCAAAATACATTCATTGATTCAATGAATCAAACCTTATTACTTGTTTCAAGGGAATACAACAATCTCCATTACATAGTTAGACAAACTGCATACGTTCATTCCATGATAGAGGCTGCACTTATCTACTCAATGAGTAGATTCTACTCTCATTCATTCAAAGGCACAACTCTCACGCATTGTGTCTATTAAACTGCACACGTTTATTACATGAACCAAACTGCACGTCTTATTCAATGATTACAGCTTCATGCAATGTGTCAAGGTCACCTTTTTCATTGAATGAAACAAACTGCATTAATTGCATCATTGCATCAAACAACATTCATTGATCCAATGAATCACAGCTTATTCCTTGTTTGAATCGAAGAAACCTACCTCACTTATTTAGTGAATCCTACCACACACGTTAATTCAATGAAACAGACCGCACTTGTCAATTCAATGAGCCGAGAGACTCTCATTCAATCAATGTGTCAAGTTTAACGTTTTCATTCAATGAAACAAACTACATTCAATGAATGATTGCATCAAACTACATTCATTGATTCAATGAATCAAACCTTATTACCTGTTTCAAGGGAATACAACAATCTCCATCACATAGTTAGACAAACTGCATACGTTCATTCCATGATGGAGGCTGCACTTATCTACTCAATGAGTAGATTCTACTCTCATTCATTCAAAGGCACAACTCTCACGCATTGTGTCTATTAAACTGCACATGTTTATTACATGAACCAAACAGCACGTCTTATTCAATGAGTACAGCTTCATGCAATGTGTCAAGCTCACCTTTTTCATTGAATGAAACAAGCTGCATTAATTGAATCATTGCATCAAACAACATTCATTGATTCAATGAATCACAGCTTATTCCTTGTTTGAATCGAAGAAACCTACCTCACTTATTTAGTGAATCCTACCACACACGTTCATTCAATGAAACAGACTGCACTTGTCAATTCATTGAGCCGAGAGACTCTCATTCAATCAATGTGTCAAGTTTAACGTTTTCATTCAATGAAACAAACTACATTCATTGAATCATTGCATCAAACTACATTCATTGATTCAATGAATCAAACCTTATTCCTTGTTTCAAGGGATTACAACAATCTCCATTAGTTAGTGAACCAAACTGCATACGTTCATTTCATGATAGAGGCTGCACTTATGAACTCAATGAGTAGATCCTACTCTCATTCATTCAATGGCACAAGTCTCATGTATTGTGTCTATCAAACTGCACACGTTTATTACATGAACCAAACTGCACGTCTTATTCAATGAGTACAGCTTCATGCAATGTGTCAAGCTCACCTTTTTCATTGAGTGAAACAAACTGCATTAATTGAATCATTGCATCGAGCAACATTCATTGATTCAATGAATCACAGCTTATTCCTTGTTTGAATCGAAGAAACCTACCTCACTTATTTAGTGAATCCTACCACACACGTTCATTCAATGAAACAGACTGCACTTGTCAATTCAATGAGCCGAGCGACTCTCATTCAATCAATGTGTCAAGTTTAATGGTTTTATTCAATGAAACAAACTGCGTTCATCGAATCATTGTATCAAACTACATTCATTGATTCAATGAATCAAACCTTATTACTTGTTTCAAGGGAATACAACAATCTCCATTACATAGTTAGACAAACTGCATACGTTCATTCCATGATAGAGGCTGCACTTATTTACTCAATGAGTAGATTCTACTCTCATTCATTCAAAGGCACAACTCTCACGCATTGTGTCTATTAAACTGCACACGTTTATTACATGAACCAAACTGCACGTCTTATGCAACGACTACAGCTTCATGCAATGTGTCAAGGTCACCTTTATCATTGAATGAAACAAACTGCATTCATTGAATCATTGCATCAAACAACATTAATTGATTCAATGAATCACAGCTTTTTCCTTGTTTGAATCGAAGAAACCTACCTCACTTATTTAGTGAGTCCTACCACACACGTTCATTCAATGAAACAGACCGCACTTGTCAATTCAAAAAGCCGAGCGACTCTCATTCAATCAATGTGTCAAGTTTAACGCTTTTATTCAATGAAACAAACTGCATTTCTCGAATCATTGCATCAAAATACATTCATTGATTCAATAAATCAAACCTTATTCCTTGTTTCAAGGGAATACAACATCTCCATTACATAGTTAGACAAACTGCATACGTTCATTCCATGATAGAGGCTGCACTTATCTACTCAATGAGTAGATTCTACTCTCATTCATTCAAAGGCACAACTCTCACGCATTGTGTCTATTAAACTGCACACGTTTATTACATGAACCAAACTGCACGTCTTATTCAATGAGTACAGCTTCATGCAATGTGTCAAGCTCACCTTTTTCATTGAATGAAACAAGCTGTATTAATTGAATCATTGCATCAAACAACATTCATTGATTCAATGAATCACAGCTTATTCCTTGTTTGAATCGAAGAAACCTATCTCACTTATTTAGTGAATCCTACCACACACTTTAATTCAATGAAAAAGACTGCACTTGTCAATTCAACGTGCCTAGCGACTCTCATTCAATCAATGTGTCAAATTTAACGCTTTGATTCAATGAAACAAACTGCATTCATCGAATCATTGCATCAAAATACATTCATTGATTCAATGAATCAAACCTTATTCCTTGTTTCAAGGGAATACAACAATCTCCATTACATAGTTAGACAAACTGCATACGTTCATTCCATGATGGAGGCTGCACTTATCTACTCAATGAGTAGATTCTACTCTCATTCATTCAAAGGCACAACTCTCATCATTGTGTCTATTAAACTGCACACGTTTATTACATGAACCAAACTGCACGTCTTATTCAATGAGTACAGCTTCATGCAATGTGTCAAGTTCACCTTTTTCATTGAATGAAACAAACTGCATTCCTTGAATCATTGCATCAAACAACATTCATTGATTCAATGAATGACAGCTTATTCCTTGTTTGAATCGAAGAAACCTACCTCACTTATTTAGTGAATCCTACCACACACGTTCATTCAATGAAACAGACCGCACTTGTCAATTCGATGAGCCGAGAGACTCTCATTCAATCAATGTGTCAAGGTTAACGCTTTTATTCAATGAAACAAACTGCGTTCATCGAATCATTGCATCAAACTAGATTCATTGATTCAATGAATCAAACCTTATTCCTTGTTTCAAGGGAATACAATAATCTCCATTAGTTAGTGAACCAAACTGCATACGTTCATTTCATGATAGAGGCTGTATATATCTACTCGATGATAGATTCTACTCTCGTTCATTCAATGGCACAAGTCTCACGCATTGTGTCTATCAAACTGCACACGTTTATTACATGAACCAAACTGCACGTCTTATTCAATGATTACAGCTTCATGCAATGTGTCAAGGTCACCTTTTTCATTGAATGAAACAAACTGCATTAATTGAATCATTGCATCAAACAACATTCATTGATTCAATGAATCACAGCTTATTCCTTGTTTGAATCGAAGAAACCTACCTCACTTATTTAGTGAATCCTACCACATACGTTCATTCAATGAAACAGACTGCACTGGTTAATTCAATGAGCCGAGAGACTCTTATTCAGTCAATGTGTCAAGTTTAACGTTTGCATTCAATGAAACAAACTACATTCATTGAATCATTGTATCAAACTACATTCATTGATTCAATGAATCAAACCTTATTCCTTGTTTCAAGGGAATACAACAATCTCCATTACATAGTTAGACAAACTGCATACGTTCATTCCATGATAGAGGCTGCACTTATCTACTCAATGAGTAGATTCTACTCTCATTCATTCAAAGTCACAACTCTCACGCATTGTGTCTATTAAACTCACACGTTTATTACATGAACCAAACTGCACGTCTTATGCAATGACTACAGCTTCATGCAATGTGTCAAGCTCACCTTTTTCATTGAATGAAACAAACTGAATTCATTGAATCATTGCATCAAACAACATTCATTGATTCAATGAATCACAGCTTATTCCTTGTTTGAATCGAAGAAACCTACCTCACTTATTTAGTGAATCCTACCACACACGTTCATTCAATGAAACAGACCGCACTTGTCAATTCAATGAGCCGAGCGACTCTCATTCAATCAATGTGTCAGGTTTAACGCTTTTATTCAATGAAACAAACTGCATTTCTCGAATCATTGCATCAAAATACATTCATTGATTCAAAAAATCAAACCTTATTCCTTGTTTCAAGGGAATACAACAATCTCCATTCGTTCGTGAACCAAACTGCACACGTTCATTTCATGATAGAGGCTGTATATATCTACTCGATGAGTAGATTCTACTCTCGTTCATTCAATGGCACAAGTCTCATGTATTGTGTCTATCAAACTGCACACGTTTATTACATGAACCAAACTGCGCGTCTTATTCAATGATTACAGCTTCATGCAATGTGTCAAGGTCACCTTTTCATTGAATAAAACAAACTGCATTAATTGAATCATTGCATCAAACAACATTCATTGATTCAATGAATCACAGCTTATTCCTTGTTTGAATCGAAGAAACCTACCTCACTTATTTAGTGAATCCTACCACACACGTTCATTCAATGAAACAGACTGCACTGGTTAATTCAATGAGCCGAGCGACTCTCATTCAATCAATGTGTCAAGTTTAACGCTTTTATTCAATGAAACAAACTGCATTCATCAAATCATTGCATCAAAATACATTCATTGATTCAATGAATCAAACCGTATTCCTTGTTTCGAGGGAATACAACAATCTCCATCACATAGTTAGACAAACTGCATACGTTCATTCCATGATGGAGGCTGCACTTATCTACTCAATGAGTAGATTCTACTCTCATTCATTCAAAGGCACAACTCTCACGCATTGTGTCTATTAAACTGCACACGTTTATTACATGAACCAAACTGCACGTCTTATTCAATGAGTACAGCTTCATGCAATGTGTCAAGCTCACCTTCTTCATTGAATGAAACAAACTGCATTAATTGAATCATTGCATCGAGCAACATTCATTGATTCAATGAATCACAGCTTATTCCTTGTTTGAATCGAAGAAACCTACCTCACTTATTTAGTGAATCCTACCACATACGTTCATTCAATGAAACAGATTGCACTTGTCAATTCAATGAGCCGAGAGACTCTTATTCAGTCAATGTGTCAAGTTTAACGTTTTCATTCAATGAAACAAACTACATTCATTGAATCATTGCATCAAACCTTATTCCTTGTTTCAAGGGAATACAACAATCTCCATCACATAGTGAGACAAACTGCATACGTTCATTCTATGATAGAGGCTGCACTTATCTACTCAATGAGTAGATTCTACTCTCATTCATTCAAAGGCACAACTCTCACGCATTGTGTCTATTAAACTGCACACGTTTATTACATGAACCAAACTGCACGTCTTATTCAATGAGTACAGCTTCATGCAATGTATCAAGCTCACCTTTTTGATTGAATGAAACAAACTGCATTCCTTGAAACATTGCATCAAACAACATTCATTGATTCAATGAATCACAGCTTATTCCTTGTTTGAATCGAAGAAACCTACCTCACTTATTTAGTGAATCCTACCACACACGTTCATTCAATGAAACAGACTGCACTTGTCAATTCGATGAGCCGAGAGACTCTCATTCAATCAATGTGTCAAGTTTAACGCTTTTATTCAATGAAAAAAACTGCGTTCATCGAATCATTGCATCAAACTAGATTCATTGATTCAATGAATCAAACCTTATTCCTTGTTTCAAGGGAATACAACAATCTCCATTACATAGTTAGACAAACTGCATACGTTCATTCCATGATAGAGGCTGCACTTATCTACTCAATGAGGAGATTCTACTCTCATTCATTCAATGGCACAACTCTCACGCATTGTGTCTATTAAACTGCACACTTTTATTACATGAACCAAACTGCACGTCTTATTCAATGAGTACAGCTTCATGCAATGTGTCAAGCTCACCTTTTTCATTGAATGAAACAAACTGCATTGATTGAATCATTGCATCAAACAACATTCATTGATTCAATGAATCACAGCTTATTCCTTGTTTGAATCGAAGAAACCTACCTCACTTATTTAGTGAATCCTACCACACACTTTAATTCAATGAAACAGACTGCACTTGTCAATTCAATGAGCCGAGCGACTCTCATTCAATCAATGTGTCAAGTTTAACGCTTTTATTCGATGAAACAAACTGCATTTCTCGAATCATTGCATCAAAATACATTCATTGATTCAAAAAATCAAACCTTATTCCTTGTTTCAAGGGAATACAACAATCTCCATTACATAGTTAGACAAACTGCATACGTTCATTCCATGATAGAGGCTGCACTTATCTACTCAATGAGGAGATTCTACTCTCATTCATTCAATGGCACATCTCTCACGCATTGTGTCGATTAAACTGCACACGTTTATTACATGAACCAACCTGCACGTCTTATTCAATGTGTACAGCTTCATGCAATGTGTCAAGCTCACCTTTTTCATTGAATGAAACAAACTGCATTAATTGAATCATTGCATCAAACAACATTCATTGATTCAATGAATGACAGCTTATTCCTTGTTTGAATCGAAGAAACCTACATCACTTATTTAGTGAATCCTACCACACACGTTCATTCAATGAAACAGACTGCACTTGTCAATTCGATGAGCCGAGAGACTCTCATTCAATCAATGTGTCAAGTTTAACGCTTTTATTCAATGAAACAAACTGCGTTCATCGAATCATTGCATCAAACTAGATTCATTGATTCAATGAATCAAACCTTATTCCTTGTTTCAAGGGAATACAACAATCTCCATTAGTTAGTGAACCAAACTGCATACGTTCATTTCATGATAGAGGCTGTATATATCTACTCGATGAGTAGATTCTACTCTCGTTGATTCAATGGCACAAGTCTCACGCATTGTGTCTATCAAACTGCACACGTTTATTACATGAACCAAACTGCACGTCTTTTTCAATGTGTACAGCTTCATGCAATGTGTCAAGCTCACCTTTTTCATTGAATGAAACAAACTGCATTAATTGAATCATTGCATCAAACAACATTCATTGATTCAATGAATCACAGCTTATTCCTTGTTGGAATCGAAGAAACCTACCTCACTTATTTAGTGAATCCTACCACACACGTTCATTCAATGAAACAGACTGCACTGGTTAATTCAAAGAGCCGAGCGACTCTCATTCAATCAATGTGTCAAGTTTAACGCTTTTATTCAATGAAACAAACTGCATTCATCGAATCATTGCATCAAAATACATTCATTGATTCAATGAATCAAACCGTATTCCTTGTTTCAAGGGAATACAACAATCTCCATCACATAGTTAGACAAACTGCATACGTTCATTCCATGATGGAGGCTGCACTTATCTACTCAATGAGTAGATTCTACTCTCATTCATTCAAAGGCACAACTCTCACGCATTGTGTCTATTAAACTGCACACATTTATTACATGAACCAAACTGCACGTCTTATTCAATGAGTACAGCTTCATGCAATCTGTCAAGCTCACCTTTTTCATTGAATGAAACAAGCTGCATTAATTGAATCATTGCATCGAGCAACATTCATTGATTCAATGAATCACAGCTTATTCCTTGTTTGAATCGAAGAAACCTACCTCACTTATTTAGTGAATCCTACCACATACGTTCATTCAATGAAACAGACTGCACTGGTTAATTCAATGAGCCGAGAGACTCTTATTCAGTCAATGTGTCAAGTTTAACGTTTGCATTCAATGAAACAAACTACATTCATTGAATCATTGTATCAAACTACATTCATTGATTCAATGAATCAAACCTTATTCCTTGTTTCAAGGGAATACAACAATCTCCATTACATAGTTAGACAAACTGCATACGTTCATTCCATGATAGAGGCTGCACTTATCTACTCAATGAGTAGATTCTACTCTCATTCATTCAAAGTCACAACTCTCACGCATTGTGTCTATTAAACTCACACGTTTATTACATGAACCAAACTGCACGTCTTATGCAATGACTACAGCTTCATGCAATGTGTCAAGCTCACCTTTTTCATTGAATGAAACAAACTGAATTCATTGAATCATTGCATCAAACAACATTCATTGATTCAATGAATCACAGCTTATTCCTTGTTTGAATCGAAGAAACCTACCTCACTTATTTAGTGAATCCTACCACACACGTTCATTCAATGAAACAGACCGCACTTGTCAATTCAATGAGCCGAGCGACTCTCATTCAATCAATGTGTCAGGTTTAACGCTTTTATTCAATGAAACAAACTGCATTTCTCGAAT
Organism: Chiloscyllium punctatum; assembly: GCF_047496795.1. Lineage (NCBI taxonomy): Eukaryota > Metazoa > Chordata > Chondrichthyes > Orectolobiformes > Hemiscylliidae > Chiloscyllium > Chiloscyllium punctatum. Next base: position 46,979,523 of record NC_092754.1, on the reverse strand, counting down.
CATTGCATCAAAATACATTCATTGATTCAAAAAATCAAACCTTATTCCTTGTTTCAAGGGAATACAACAATCTCCATTCGTTCGTGAACCAAACTGCACACGTTCATTTCATGATAGAGGCTGTATACATCTACTCGATGAGTAGATTCTACTCTCGTTCATTCAATGGCACAAGTCTCATGTATTGTGTCTATCAAACTGCACACGTTTATTACATGAACCAAACTGCGCGTCTTATTCAATGATTACAGCTTCATGCAATGTGTCAAGGTCACCTTTTCATTGAATAAAACAAACTGCATTAATTGAATCATTGCATCAAACAACATTCATTGATTCAATGAATCACAGCTTATTCCTTGTTTGAATCGAAGAAACCTACCTCACTTATTTAGTGAATCCTACCACACACGTTCATTCAATGAAACAGACTGCACTGGTTAATTCAATGAGCCGAGCGACTCTCATTCAATCAATGTGTCAAGTTTAACGCTTTTATTCAATGAAACAAACTGCATTCATCAAATCATTGCATCAAAATACATTCATTGATTCAATGAATCAAACCGTATTCCTTGTTTCGAGGGAATACAACAATCTCCATCACATAGTTAGACAAACTGCATACGTTCATTCCATGATGGAGGCTGCACTTATCTACTCAATGAGTAGATTCTACTCTCATTCATTCAAAGGCACAACTCTCACGCATTGTGTCTATTAAACTGCACACGTTTATTACATGAACCAAACTGCACGTCTTATTCAATGAGTACAGCTTCATGCAATGTGTCAAGCTCACCTTCTTCATTGAATGAAACAAACTGCATTAATTGAATCATTGCATCGAGCTACATTCATTGATTCAATGAATCACAGCTTATTCCTTGTTTGAATCGAAGAAACCTACCTCACTTATTTAGTGAATCCTACCACATACGTTCATTCAATGAAACAGATTGCACTTGTCAATTCAATGAGCCGAGAGACTCTTATTCAGTCAATGTGTCAAGTTTAACGTTTTCATTCAATGAAACAAACTACATTCATTGAATCATTGCATCAAACCTTATTCCTTGTTTCAAGGGAATACAACAATCTCCATCACATAGTGAGACAAACTGCATACGTTCATTCTATGATAGAGGCTGCACTTATCTACTCAATGAGTAGATTCTACTCTCATTCATTCAAAGGCACAACTCTCACGCATTGTGTCTATTAAACTGCACACGTTTATTACATGAACCAAACTGCACGTCTTATTCAATGAGTACAGCTTCATGCAATGTGTCAAGCTCACCTTTTTGATTGAATGAAACAAACTGCATTCCTTGAAACATTGCATCAAACAACATTCATTGATTCAATGAATCACAGCTTATTCCTTGTTTGAATCGAAGAAACCTACCTCACTTATTTAGTGAATCCTACCACACACGTTCATTCAATGAAACAGACTGCACTTGTCAATTCGATGAGCCGAGAGACTCTCATTCAATCAATGTGTCAAGTTTAACGCTTTTATTCAATGAAAAAAACTGCGTTCATCGAATCATTGCATCAAACTAGATTCATTGATTCAATGAATCAAACCTTATTCCTTGTTTCAAGGGAATACAACAATCTCCATTACATAGTTAGACAAACTGCATACGTTCATTCCATGATAGAGGCTGCACTTATCTACTCAATGAGGAGATTCTACTCTCATTCATTCAATGGCACAACTCTCACGCATTGTGTCTATTAAACTGCACACTTTTATTACATGAACCAAACTGCACGTCTTATTCAATGAGTACAGCTTCATGCAATGTGTCAAGCTCACCTTTTTCATTGAATGAAACAAACTGCATTGATTGAATCATTGCATCAAACAACATTCATTGATTCAATGAATCACAGCTTATTCCTTGTTTGAATCGAAGAAACCTACCTCACGTATTTAGTGAATCCTACCACACACTTTAATTCAATGAAACAGACTGCACTTGTCAATTCAATGAGCCGAGCGACTCTCATTCAATCAATGTGTCAAGTTTAACGCTTTTATTCAATGAAACAAACTGCATTTCTCGAATCATTGCATCAAAATACATTCATTGATTCAAAAAATCAGACCTTATTCCTTGTTTCAAGGGAATACAACAATCTCCATTACATAGTTAGACAAACTGCATACGTTCATTCCATGATAGAGGCTGCACTTATCTACTCAATGAGGAGATTCTACTCTCATTCATTCAATGGCACATCTCTCACGCATTGTGTCGATTAAACTGCACACGTTTATTACATGAACCAACCTGCACGTCTTATTCAATGTGTACAGCTTCATGCAATGTGTCAAGCTCACCTTTTTCATTGAATGAAACAAACTGCATTAATTGAATCATTGCATCAAACAACATTCATTGATTCAATGAATGACAGCTTATTCCTTGTTTGAATCGAAGAAACCTACATCACTTATTTAGTGAATCCTACCACACACTTTAATTCAATGAAACAGACTGCACTTGTCAATTCAATGAGCCGAGAGACTCTCATTTCAATCAATGTGTCAAGTTTAACGCTTTTATTCAATGAAACAAACTGCGTTCATCGAATCATTGCATCAAACTAGATTCATTGATTCAATGAATCAAACCTTATTCCTTGTTTCAAGGGAATACAACAATCTCCATTAGTTAGTGAACCAAACTGCATACGTTCATTTCATGATAGAGGCTGTATATATCTACTCGATGAGTAGATTCTACTCTCGTTGATTCAATGGCACAAGTCTCACGCATTGTGTCTATCAAACTGCACACGTTTATTACATGAACCAAACTGCACGTCTTTTTCAATGTGTACAGCTTCATGCAATGTGTCAAGCTCACCTTTTTCATTGAATGAAACAAACTGCATTAATTGAATCATTGCATCAAACAACATTCATTGATTCAATGAATCACAGCTTATTCCTTGTTGGAATCGAAGAAACCTACCTCACTTATTTAGTGAATCCTACCACACACGTTCATTCAATGAAACAGACTGCACTGGTTAATTCAAAGAGCCGAGCGACTCTCATTCAATCAATGTGTCAAGTTTAACGCTTTTATTCAATGAAACAAACTGCATTCATCGAATCATTGCATCAAAATACATTCATTGATTCAATGAATCAAACCGTATTCCTTGTTTCAAGGGAATACAACAATCTCCATCACATAGTTAGACAAACTGCATACGTTCATTCCATGATGGAGGCTGCACTTATCTACTCAATGAGTAGATTCTACTCTCATTCATTCAAAGGCACAACTCTCACGCATTGTGTCTATTAAACTGCACACGTTTATTACATGAACCAAACTGCACGTCTTATTCAATGAGTACAGCTTCATGCAATGTGTCAAGCTCACCTTCTTCATTGAATGAAACAAACTGCATTAATTGAATCATTGCATCGAGCAACATTCATTGATTCAATGAATCACAGCTTATTCCTTGTTTGAATCGAAGAAACCTACCTCACTTATTTAGTGAATCCTACCACATACGTTCATTCAATGAAACAGATTGCACTTGTCAATTCAATGAGCCGAGAGACTCTTATTCAGTCAATGTGTCAAGTTTAACGTTTTCATTCAATGAAACAAACTACATTCATTGAATCATTGCATCAAACCTTATTCCTTGTTTCAAGGGAATACAACAATCTCCATCACATAGTGAGACAAACTGCATACGTTCATTCTATGATAGAGGCTGCACTTATCTACTCAATGAGTAGATTCTACTCTCATTCATTCAAAGGCACAACTCTCACGCATTGTGTCTATTAAACTGCACACGTTTATTACATGAACCAAACTGCACGTCTTATTCAATGAGTACAGCTTCATGCAATGTGTCAAGCTCACCTTTTTGATTGAATGAAACAAACTGCATTCCTTGAAACATTGCATCAAACAACATTCATTGATTCAATGAATCACAGCTTATTCCTTGTTTGAATCGAAGAAACCTACCTCACTTATTTAGTGAATCCTACCACACACGTTCATTCAATGAAACAGACTGCACTTGTCAATTCGATGAGCCGAGAGACTCTCATTCAATCAATGTGTCAAGTTTAACGCTTTTATTCAATGAAAAAAACTGCGTTCATCGAATCATTGCATCAAACTAGATTCATTGATTCAATGAATCAAACCTTATTCCTTGTTTCAAGGGAATACAACAATCTCCATTACATAGTTAGACAAACTGCATACGTTCATTCCATGATAGAGGCTGCACTTATCTACTCAATGAGGAGATTCTACTCTCATTCATTCAATGGCACAACTCTCACGCATTGTGTCTATTAAACTGCACACTTTTATTACATGAACCAAACTGCACGTCTTATTCAATGAGTACAGCTTCATGCAATGTGTCAAGCTCACCTTTTTCATTGAATGAAACAAACTGCATTGATTGAATCATTGCATCAAACAACATTCATTGATTCAATGAATCACAGCTTATTCCTTGTTTGAATCGAAGAAACCTACCTCACTTATTTAGTGAATCCTACCACACACTTTAATTCAATGAAACAGACTGCACTTGTCAATTCAATGAGCCGAGCGACTCTCATTCAATCAATGTGTCAAGTTTAACGCTTTTATTCAATGAAACAAACTGCATTTCTCGAATCATTGCATCAAAATTCATTCATTGATTCAAAAAATCAAACCTTATTCCTTGTTTCAAGGGAATACAACAATCTCCATTACATAGTTAGACAAACTGCATACGTTCATTCCATGATAGAGGCTGCACTTATCTACTCAATGAGGAGATTCTACTCTCATTCATTCAATGGCACATCTCTCACGCATTGTGTCGATTAAACTGCACACGTTTATTACATGAACCAACCTGCACGTCTTATTCAATGTGTACAGCTTCATGCAATGTGTCAAGCTCACCTTTTTCATTGAATGAAACAAACTGCATTAATTGAATCATTGCATCAAACAACATTCATTGATTCAATGAATGACAGCTTATTCCTTGTTTGAATCGAAGAAACCTACATCACTTATTTAGTGAATCCTACCACACACTTTAATTCAATGAAACAGACTGCACTTGTCAATTCAATGAGCCGAGAGACTCTCATTCAATCAATGTGTCAAGTTTAACGCTTTTATTCAATGAAACAAACTGCGTTCATCGAATCATTGCATCAAACTAGATTCATTGATTCAATGAATCAAACCTTATTCCTTGTTTCAAGGGAATACAACAATCTCCATTAGTTAGTGAACCAAACTGCATACGTTCATTTCATGATAGAGGCTGTATATTCTACTCGATGAGTAGATTCTACTCTCGTTGATTCAATGGCACAAGTCTCATGCATTGTGTCTATCAAACTGCACACGTTTATTACATGAACCAAACTGCACGTCTTTTTCAATGTGTACAGCTTCATGCAATGCGTCAAGCTCACCTTTTTCATTGAATGAAACAAACTGCATTAATTGAATCATTGCATCAAACAACATTCATTGATTCAATGAATCACAGCTTATTCCTTGTTGGAATCGAAGAAACCTACCTCACTTATTTAGTGAATCCTACCACACACGTTCATTCAATGAAACAGACTGCACTGGTTCATTCAAAGAGCCGAGCGACTCTCATTCAATCAATGTGTCAAGTTTAACGCTTTTATTCAATGAAACAAACTGCATTCATCGAATCATTGCATCAAAATACATTCATTGATTCAATGAATCAAACCGTATTCCTTGTTTCAAGGGAATACAACAATCTCCATCACATAGTTAGACAAACTGCATACGTTCATTCCATGATGGAGGCTGCACTTATCTACTCAATGAGTAGATTCTACTCTCATTCATTCAAAGGCACAACTCTCACGCATTGTGTCTATTAAACTGCACACATTTATTACATGAACCAAACTGCACGTCTTATTCAATGAGTACAGCTTCATGCAATCTGTCAAGCTCACCTTTTTCATTGAATGAAACAAGCTGCATTAATTGAATCATTGCATCGAGCAACATTCATTGATTCAATGAATCACAGCTTATTCCTTGTTTGAATCGAAGAAACCTACCTCACTTATTTAGTGAATCCTACCACACACTTTAATTCAATGAAACAGACTGCACTTGTCAATTCAATGAGCCGAGCGACTCTCATTCAATCAATGTGTCAAGTTTAACGCTTTTATTCAATGAAACAAACTGCATTTCTCGAATCATTGCATCAAAATACATTCATTGATTCAAAAAATCAAACCTTATTCCTTGTTTCAAGGGAATACAACAATCTCCATTACATAGTTAGACAAACTGCATACGTTCATTCCATGATTGAGGCTGCACTTATCTACTCAATGAGGAGATTCTACTCTCATTCATTCAATGGCACATCTCTCACGCATTGTGTCTATTAAACTGCACACGTTTATTACATGAACCAACCTGCACGTCTTATTCAATGTGTACAGCTTCATGCAATGTGTTAAGCTCACCTTTTTCATTGAATGAAACAAACTGCATTAATTGAATCATTGCATCAAACAACATTCATTGATTCAATGAATGACAGCTTATTCCTTGTTTGAATCGAAGAAACCTACATCACTTATTTAGTGAATCCTACCACACACTTTAATTCAATGAAACAGACTGCACTTGTCAATTCAATGAGCTGAGAGACTCTCATTCAATCAATGTGTCAAGTTTAACGCTTTTATTCAATGAAACAAACTGCGTTCATCGAATCATTGCATCAAACTAGATTCATTGATTCAATGAATCAAACCTTATTCCTTGTTTCAAGGGAATACAACAATCTCCATTAGTTAGTGAACCAAACTGCATACGTTCATTTCATGATAGAGGCTGTATATATCTACTCGATGAGTAGATTCTACTCTCGTTGATTCAATGGCACAAGTCTCACGCATTGTGTCTATCAAACTGCACACGTTTATTACATGAACCAAACTGCACGTCTTGTTCAATGATTACAGCTTCATGCAATGTGTCAAGGTCACCTTTTTCATTGAATGAAACAAACTGCATTAATTGAATCATTGCATCAAACAACATTCATTGATTCAATGAATCACAGCTTATTCCTTGTTTGAATCGAAGAAACCTACCTCACTTATTTAGTAAATCCTACCACACACGTTCATTCAATGAAACAGACTGCACTGGTTAATTCAATGAGCCGAGCGACTCTCATTCCATCAATGTGTCAAGTTTAACGCTTTTATTCAATGAAACAAACTGCATTCTTCGAATCATTGCATCAAAATACATTCATTGATTCAATGAATCAAACTGCGTTCATCGAATAATTGCATCAAACTAGATTCATTGATTCAATGAATCAAACCTTATTCCTTGTTTCAACGGGATACAACAATCTCCATTAGTTAGTGAACCAAACTGCATACGTTCATTTCATGATAGAGGCTGTATATATCTACTCAATGAGTAAATTCTACTCTCATTCATTCAATGGCACAAGTCTCACGCATTGTGTCTATCAAACTGCACACGTTTATTACATGAACCAAACTGCACGTGTTATTCAATGAGTACAGCTTCATGCAATGTGTCAAGCTCACATTTTTCATTGAATGAAACAAACTGCATTCTTTGAATCATTGCATCAAACAACATTCATTGATTCAATGAATGACAGCTTATTCCTTGTTTGAATCGAAGAAACCTACCTCACTTATTTAGTGAATCCTACCACACACGTTCATTCAATGAAACAGACTGCACTGGTTAATTCAATGAGCCGAGCGACTCTCATTCAATCAATGTGTCAAGTTTAACGCTTTTATTCAATGAAACAAACTGCATTCATCGAATCATTGCATCAAAATACATTCATTGATTCAATGAATCACAGCTTATTCCTTGTTTGAATCGAAGAAACCTACCTCACTTATTTAGTGAATCCTACCACACACGTTCATTCAATGAAACAGATTGCACTTGTCAATTCAATGACCCGAGAGACTCTTATTCAGTCAATGTGTCAAGTTTAACGTTTTCATTCAATGAAACAAACTACATTCATTGAATCATTGCATCAAACTAGATTCATTGATTCAATGAATCAAACCTTATTCCTTGTTTCAAGGGAATACAACAATCTCCATCACATAGTTAGACAAACTGCATACGTTCATTCTATGATAGAGGCTGCACTTATCTACTCAATGAGTAGATTCTACTCTCATTCATTCAAAGGCACAACTCTCACGCATTGTGTCTATTAAACTGCACACGTTTATTACATGAACCAAACTGCACGTGTTATTCAATGAGTACAGCTTCATGCAATGTGTCAAGTTCACCTTTTTCATTTAATGAAACAAACTGAATTCATTGAATCATTGCATCAAACAACATTCATTGATTCAATGAATGACAGCTTATTCCTTGTTTGAATCGAAGAAACCTACCTCACTTATTTAGTGAATCCTACCACACACGTTCATTCAATGAAACAGACTGCACTTGTCAATTCGATGAGCCGAGCGACTCTCATTCAATCAATGTGTCAAGTTTAACGCTTTTATTCAATGAAACAAACTGCATTTCTCGAATTATTGCATCAAAATACATTCATTGATTCAATGAATCACAGCTTATTCCTTGTTTGAATCGAAGAAACCTACCTCACTTATTTAGTGAATCCTACCACACACGTTCATTCAATGAAACAGATTGCACTTGTCAATTCAATGAGCCGAGAGACTCTTATTCTGTCAATGTGTCAAGTTTAACGTTTTCATTCAATGAAACAAACTACATTCATTGAATCATTGCATCAAACTAGATTCATTGATTCAATGAATCAAACCTTATTCCTTGTTTCAAGGGAATACAACAATCTCCATCACATAGTTAGACAAACTGCATACGTTCATTCTATGATAGAGGCTGCACTTATCTACTCAATGAGTAGATTCTACTCTCATTCATTCAAAGGCACAACTCTCACGCATTGTGTCTATTAAACTGCACACGTTTATTACATGAACCAAACTGCACGTGTTATTCAATGAGTACAGCTTCATGCAATGTGTCAAGTTCACCTTTTTCATTTAATGAAACAAACTGAATTCATTGAATCATTGCATCAAACAACATTCATTGATTCAATGAATGACAGCTTATTGCTTGTTTGAATCGAAGAAACCTACCTCACTTATTTAGTGAATCCTACCACACACGTTCATTCAATGAAACAGACTGCACTTGTCAATTCGATGAGCCGAGCGACTCTCATTCAATCAATGTGTCAAGTTTAACGCTTTTATTCAATGAAACAAACTGCATTTCTCGAATTATTGCATCAAAATACATTCATTGATTCAATGAATCAAACCATATTCCTTGTTTCAAGGGAATACAACAATCTCCATTACATAGTTAACAAACTGCATACGTTCATTCCATGATAGAGGCTGCTCTTATCGACTCAATGAGTAGATTCTACTCTCATTCATTCAATGGCACATCTCTCACGCATTGTGTCTATTAAACTGCACACGTTTATTACATGAACCGAACTGCACGTCTTATTCAATGAGTACAGCTTCATGCAATGTGTCAAGCTCACCTTTTTCATTGAATGAAACAAACTGCATTAATTGAATCATTGCATCAAACTAGATTCATTGATTCAATGAATCAAACCTTATTCCTTGTTTCAAGGAAATACAACAATCTCCATCACATAGTTAGACAAACTGCATGCGTTCTTTCCATGATAGAGGCTGCACTTATCTACTCAATGAGTAGATTCTACTGTCATTCATTCAATGGCACAAGTCTCACGCATTGTGTGTATCAAACTGTACACGTTTATTACATGAACCAAACTGCACGTCTTATTCAATGAGTACAGCTTCATGCAATGTGTCAAGCTCACCTTTTTCATTGAATGAAACAAACTGCATTAATTGAATCATTGCATCAAACAACATTCATTGATTCAATGAATCACAGCTTATTCCTTGTTTGAATCGAAGAAACCTACCTCACTTATTTAGTGAATCCTACCACATACGTTCATTCAATGAAACAGATTGCACTTGTCAATTCAATGAGCCGAGAGACTCTTATTCAGTCAATGTGTCAAGTTTAACGTTTGCATTCAATGAAACAAACTACATTCATTGAATCATTGCATCAAACTACATTCATTGATTCAATGAATCAAACCTTATTCCTTGTTTCAAGGGAATACAACAATCTCCATCACATAGTTAGACAAACTACATACGTTCATTCTATGATAGAGGCTGCACTTATCTACTCAATGAGTAGATTCTACTCTCATTCATTCAATGGCACAACTCTCACGCATTGTGTCTATTACACTGCACACGTTTATTACATGAACCAAACTGCACGTGTTATTCAATGAGTACAGCTTCATGCAATGTGTCAAGCTCACCTTTTTCATTGAATGAAAGAAACTGCATTCCTTGAATCATTGCATCAAACAACATTCATTGATTCAATGAATGACAGCTTATTCCTTGTCTGAATCGAAGAAACCTACCTCACTTATTTAGTGAATCCTACCACACACGTTCATTCAATGAAACAGACTGCACTTTGTCAATTCGATGAGCCGAGAGACTCTCATTCAATCAATGTGTCAAGTTAACGCTTTTATTCAATGAAACAAACTGCTTTCATCGAATCATTGCATCAAACTAGATTCATTGATTCAATGAATCAAACCTTATTCCTTGTTTCAAGGGAATACAACAATCTCCATTAGTTAGTGAACCAAACTGCATACGTTCATTTCATGATAGAGGCTGTATATATCTACTCAATGAGTAAATTCTACTCTCATTCATTCAATGGCACAAGTCTCACGCATTGTGTCTATCAAACTGCACACGTTTATTACATGAACCAAACTGCACGTCTTATTCAATGATTACAGCTTCATGCAATGTGTCAAGCTCACCTTTTTCATTGAATGAAACACACTGCATTAATTGAATCATTGCATCGAGCAACATTCATTGATTCAATGAATCACAGCTTATTCCTTGTTTGAATCGAAGAAACCTACCTCACTTATTTAGTGAATCCTACCACACACTTGAATTCAATGAAACAGACTGCACTTGTCAATTCAATGAGCCGAGCGACTCTCATTCAATCAATGTGTCAAGTTTAACGCTTTTATTCAATGAAACAAACTGCATTCATCGAATCATTGTATCAAACTACATTCATTGATTCAATGAATCAAACTTTATTACTTGTTTCAAGGGAATACAACAATCTCCATCCCAAGTTAGACAAACTGCATACGTTCATTCCATGATAGAGGCAGCACTTATCTACTCAATGAGTAGATTCTACTCTCATTCATTCAATGGCACAACTCTCACGCATTGTGTCTATGAAACTGCACACGTTTATTACATGAACCAAAGTGCACGTCTTATTCAATGAGTACAGCTTCATGCAATGTGTCAAGCTCACCTTTTTCATTGAATGAAACAAACTGCATTAATTGAATCATTGCATCAAACAACATTCATTGATTCAATGAATCACATCTTATTCTTTGTTTGAATCGAAGAAACCTACTTCACTTATTTAGTGAATCCTACCACACACGTTCATTCAATGAAACAGACTGCACTTGTCAATTCGATGAGCCTAGCGACTCCCATTCAATCAATGTGTCAAGTGTAACGCTTTTATTCAATGATACAAACTGCGTTCATAGAATAATTGCATCAAACTAGATTCATTGATTCAATGAATCAAACCTTCTTCCTTGTTTCAAGGGAATACAACAATCTCCATTAGTTAGTGAACCAAACTGCATACGTTCATTTCATGATAGAGGCTGCACTTATCAACTCAATGAGTAGATTCTACTCTCTTTCATTCAATGGCACATCTCTCACGCATTGTGTCTATTAAACTGCACACTTTTATTACATGAACCGAACTGCACGTCTTATTCAATGACTACAGCTTCATGCAATGTGTCAAGCTCACCTTTTTCATTGAATGAAACAAGCTGTATTAATTGAATCATTGCATCAAACAACATTCATTGATTCAATGAATCACAGCATTTTCCTTGTTTGAATCGAAGAAACCTACCTCACTTATTTAGTGAATCCTACCACACACGTTCATTCAATGAAACAGACTGCACTTGTCAATTCAATGAGCCGAGAAACTCTTATTCAGTCAATGTGTCAAGTTTAACGTTTGCATTCAATGAAACAAACTACATTCATTGAATCATTGTATCAAACTACATTCACTGATTCAATGAATCAAACCTTATTCCTTGTTTCAACAATCTCCATTACATAGTTAGACAAACTGCATACGTTCATTCCATGATAGAGGCTGCAATTATCGACTCAATGAGTAGATTCTACTCTCATTCATTCAAAGGCACATCTCTCACGCATTGTGTCTATTAAACTGCACACGTTTATTACATGAACCAAACTGCACGTCTTATTCAATGACTACAGCTTCATGCAATGTGTCAAGTTCACCTTTTTCATTTAATGAAACAAACTGAATTCATTGAATCATTGCATCAAACAACATTCATTGATTCAATGAATCACAGCTTATTCCTTGTTTGAATCGAAGAAACCTACCTCACTTATTTAGTGAATCCTACCACACACGTTCATTCAATGAAACAGACTGCACTTGTCAATTCAATGAGCCGAGCGACTCTCATTCAATCAATGTGTCAAGTTTAACGCTTTTATTCAATGAAACAAACTGCATTTCTCGAATTATTGCATCAAAATACATTCATTGATTCAATGAATCAAACCTTATTCCTTGTTTCAAGGGAATACAACAATCTCCATTACATAGTTAACAAACTGCATACGTTCATTCCATGATAGAGGCTGCTCTTATCGACTCAATGAGTAGATTCTACTCTCATTCATTCAATGGCACATCTCTCACGCATTGTGTCTATTAAACTGCACACGTTTATTACATGAACCGAACTGCACGTCTTATTCAATGAGTACAGCTTCATGCAATGTGTCAAGCTCACCTTTTTCATTGAATGAAACAAACTGCATTAATTGAATCATTGCATCAAACAACATTCATTGATTCAATGAATCACATCTTATTCTTTGTTTGAATCGAAGAAACCTACTTCACTTATTTAGTGAATCCTACCACACACGTTCATTCAATGAAACAGACTGCACTTGTCAATTCGATGAGCCTAGCGACTCCCATTCAATCAATGTGTCAAGTGTAACGCTTTTATCCAATGATACAAACTGCGTTCATCGAATAATTGCATCAAACTAGATTCATTGATTCAATGAATCAAACCTTATTCCTTGTTTCAAGGGAATACAACAATCTCCATTAGTTAGTGAACGAAACTGCATACGTTCATTTCATGATAGAGGCTGCACTTATCAACTCAATGAGTAGATTCTACTCTCTTTCATTCAATGGCACATCTCTCATGCATTGTGTCTATTAAACTGCACACGTTTATTACATGAACCAAACTGCACGTCTTATTCAATGACTACAGCTTCATGCAATGTGTCAAGCTCACCTTTTTCATTGAATGAAACAAACTGCATTAATTGAATCATTGCATCAAACAACATTCATTGATTCAATGAATCACAGCTTATTCCTTGTTTGAATCGAAGAAACCTACCTCACTTATTTAGTGAATCCTACCACACACTTGAATTCAATGAAACAGACTGCACTTGTCAATTCAATGAGCCGAGCGACTCTCATTCAATCAATGTTTCAAGTTTAACGCTTTTATTCAATGAAACAAGCTGCATTCATCGAATCATTGTATCAAACTACATTCATTGATTCAATGAATCAAACCTTATTCCTTGTTTCAAAGGAATACAACAATCTCCATCACAAAGTTAGACAAACTGCATACGTTCATTCCATGATAGAGGCTGCACTTATCTACTCAATGAGTAGATTCTACTCTCATTCATTCAATGGCACAAATCTCACGCATTGTGTCTATTAAACTGCACACGTTTATAGCATGAACCAAACTGCACGTCTTATTCAATGAGTACAGCTTCATGCAATGTGTCAAGCTCACCTTTTTCATTGAATGAAACAAGCTGCATTAATTGAATCATTGCATCAAACAACATTCATTGAATCAATGAATCACAGCATTTTCCTTGTTTGAATCGAAGAAACCTACCTCACTTATTTAGTGAATCCTACCACACACGTTCATTCAATGAAACAGTCTGCACTTGTCAATTCAATGAGCCGAGAGACTCTTATTCAGTCAATGTGTCAAGTTTAACGTTTGCATTCAATGAAACAAACTACATTCATTGAATCATTGTATCAAACTACATTCACTGATTCAATGAATCAAACCTTATTCCTTGTTTCAACAATCTCCATTACATAGTTAGACAAACTGCATACGTTCATTCCATGTAGAGGCTGCACTTATCTACTCAATGAGTAGATTCTACTCTCATTCATTCAAAGGCACAAGTCTCACGCATTGTGTCTATTAAACTGCACACGTTTATTACATGAACCAAACTGCACGTCTTATTCAATGACTACAGCTTCATGCAATGTGTCAAGTTCACCTTTTTCATTTAATGAAACAAACTGAATTCATTGAATCATTGCATCAAACAACATTCATTGATTCAATGAATCACAGCTTATTCCTTGTTTGAATCGAAGAAACCTACCTCACTTATTTAGTGAATCCTACCACACACGTTCATTCAATGAAACAGACTGCACTTGTCAATTCAATGAGCCGAGCGACTCTCATTCAATCAATGTGTCAAGTTTAACGCTTTTATTCAATGAAACAAACTGCATTTCTCGAATTATTGCATCAAAATACATTCATTGATTCAATGAATCAAACCATATTCCTTGTTTCAAGGGAATACAACAATCTCCATTACATAGTTAACAAACTGCCTACGTTCATTCCATGATAGAGGCTGCTCTTATCGACTCAATGAGTAGATTCTACTCTCATTCATTCAATGGCACATCTCTCACGCATTGTGTCTATTAAACTGCACACGTTTATTACATGAACCGAACTGCACGTCTTATTCAATGAGTACAGCTTCATGCAATGTGTCAAGCTCACCTTTTTCATTGAATGAAACAAACTGCATTCATTGAATCATTGCATCAAACAACATTCATTGATTCAATGAATCACAGCTTATTCCTTGTTTGAATCGAAGAAACCTACCTCACTTATTTAGTGAATCCTACCACACACTTTAATTCAATGAAACAGACTGCACTTGTCAATTCAATGAGCCGAGCGACTCTCATTCAATCAATGTGTCAAGTTTAAAGCTTTTATTCAATGAAACAAACTGCATTCATCGAATCATTGTATCAAACTACATTCATTGATTCAATGAATCAAACCTTATTCCTTGTTTCAAGGGAATACAACAATCTCCATCACATAGTTAGACAAACTGCATGCGTTCTTTCCATGATAGAGGCTGCACTTATCTTCTCAATGAGTAGATTCTACTGTCATTCATTCAATGGCACAAGTCTCACTCATTGTGTGTATCATACTGTACACGTTTATTACATGAACCAAACTGCACGTCTTATTCAATGAGTACAGCTTCATGCAATGTGTCAAGCTCACCTTTTTCATTGAATGAAACAAACTGCATTAATTGAATCATTGCATCAAACAACATTCATTGATTCAGTGAATCACAGCTTATTCCTTGTTTGAATCGAAGAAACCTACCTCACTTATTTAGTGAATCCTACCACATACGTTCATTCAATGAAACAGATTGCACTTGTCAATTCAATGAGCCGAGAGACTCTTATTCAGTCAATGTGTCAAGTTTAACGTTTGCATTCAATGAAACAAACTACATTCATTGAATCATTGCATCAACATACATTCATTGATTCAATGAATCAAACCTTATTCCTTGTTTCAAGGGAATACAACAATCTCCATCACATAGTTAGACAAACTGCATACGTTCATTCTATGATAGAGGCTGCACTTATCTACTCAATGAGTAGATTCTACTCTCATTCATTCAAAGGCACAACTCTCACGCATTGTGTCTATTAAACTGCACACGTTTATTACATGAACCAAACTGCACGTCTTATTCAATGACTACAGCTTCATGCAATGTGTCAAGCTCACCTTTTTCATTGAATGAAACAAACTGAATTCATTGAATCATTGCATCAAACAACATTCATTGATTCAATGAATGACAGCTTATTCCTTGTTTGAATCGAAGAAACCTACCTCACTTATTTAGTGAATCCTACCACACACGTTCATTCAATGAAACAGACTGCACTTGTCAATTCAATGAGCCGAGCGACTCTCATTCAATCAATGTGTCAAGTTTAACGCTTTTATTCAATGAAACAAACTGCATTTCTCGAATCATTGCATCAAAATACATTCATTGATTCAATGAATCAAACCTTATTCCTTGTTTCAAGGGAATACAACAATCTCCATTACATAGTTAACAAACTGCATACGTTCATTCCATGATAGAGGCTAATCTTATCGACTCAATGAGTAGATTCTACTCTCATTCATTCAATGGCACATCTCTCACGCATTGTGTCTATTAAACTGCACACGTTTATTACATGAACCAAACTGCACGTCTTATTCAATGATTACAGCTTCATGCAATGTGTCAAGCTCACCTTTTTCATTGAATGAAACAAACTGCATTCATTGAATCATTGCATCAAACAACATTCATTGATTCAATGAATCACAGCTTATTCCTTGTTTGAATCGAAGAAACCTACCTCACTTATTTAGTGAATCCTACCACACACTTTAATTCAATGAAACAGACTGCACTTGTCAATTCAATGAGCCGAGCGACTCTCATTCAATCAATGAGTCAAGTTTAACGCTTTTATTCAATGAAACAAACTGCATTCATCGAATCATTGCATTAAAATACATTCATTGATTCAATGAATCAAACCTTATTCCTTGTTTCAAGGGAATAAAACAATCTCCATCACATAGTTAGACAAACTTCATACGTTCATTCCATGATGGAGGCTGCACTTATCTACTCAATGAGTAGATTCTACTCTCATTCATTCAAAGGTACAACTCTCACGCATTGTGTCTATTAAACTGCACACGTTTATTACATGAACCAAACTGCACGTCTTATTCAATGAGCACAGCTTCATGCAATGTGTCAAGCTCACCTTTTTCATTGAATGAAACAAACTGCATTCATTGAATCATTGCATCAAACAACATTCATTGATTCAATGAATGACAGCTTATTCCTTGTTTGAATCGAAGAAACCTACCTCACTTATTTAGTGAATCCTACCACACACGTTCATTCAATGAAACAGATTGCACTTGTCAATTCAATGACCCGAGAGACTCTTATTCAGTCAATGTGTCAAGTTTAACGTTTTCATTCAATGAAACAAACTACATTCATTGAATCATTGCATCAAACTACATTCATTGATTCAATGAATCAAACCTTATTCCTTGTTTCAAGGGAATACAACAATCTCCATTACATAGTTAGACAAACTGCATACGTTCTTTCCATGATAGAGGCTGCACTTATCTACTCAATGAGTAGATTCTACTCTCATTCATTCAATGGCACAATTCTCACGCATTGTGTCTATTAAACTGCACACGTTTATTACATGAACCAAACTGCACGTCTTATTCAATGAGTACAGCTTCATGCAATGTGTCAAGCTCACCTTTTTCATTGAATGAAACAGGCTGCATTAATTGAATCATTGCATCAAACAACATTCATTGATTCAATGAATCACAGTTTATTCCTTGTTTGAATCGAAGAAACCTACCTCACTTATTTAGTGAATCCTACCACACACGTTCATTCAAAGAAACAGACTGCACTTTTCAATTCCATGAGCCAAGGGACTCCTATTCAGTCAATGTGTCAAGTTTAACGTTTTCATTCAATGAAACAAACTACATTCATTGAATCATTGCATCAAACTACATTCATTGATTCAATGAATCAAACCTTATTCCTTGTTTCAAGGGAATACAACAATCTCCATTACATAGTTAGACAAACTGCATACGTTCATTCCATGATAGAGGCTGCACTTATCTACTCAATGAGTAGATTCTACTCTCATTCATTCAATGGCACAACTCTCACGCATTGTGTCTATCAAACTGCACACGTTTATTACATGAACCAAACTGCACGTCTTATTCAATGAGTACAGCTTCATGCAATGTGTCAAGCTCACCTTTTTCATTGAATGAAAAAAGCTGCATTCATTGAATCATTGCATCAAACAACATTCATTGATTCAATGAATCACAGCTTATTCCTTGTTTGAATTGAAGTCACCTACCTCATTTATTTAGTGCATCATACCACATACGTTCATTCAATGAAACAGACTGCACTTGTCAATTAGATGAGCCGAGAGACTCTCATTCAATCAATGTGTCAAGTGTAACGCTTTTATTCAATGATACAAACTGCGTTCATCGAATCATTGCATCAAACTAGATTCATTGATTCAATGAATCAAACCTTATTCCTTGTTTCAAGGGAATACAACAATCTCCATTAGTTAGTGAACCAAACTGCATACGTTCATTTCATGATAGAGGCTGCACTTATCAACTCAATGAGTAGATTCTACTCTCTTTCATTCAATGGCACATCTCTCACGCATTGTGTCTGTTAAACTGCACACGTTTATTACATGAACCAAAGTGCACGTCTTATTCAATGAGTACAGCTTCATGCAATGTGTCAAGCTCACCTTTTTCATTGAATGAAACAAACTGCATTCATTGAATCACTGCATCAAACAACATTCATTGATTCAATGAATCACAGCTTATTCCTTGTTTGAATCGAAGAAACCTACCTCACTTATTTCGTGAATCCTGCCACACACTTGAATTCAATGAAACAGACTGCACTTGTCAATTCAATGAGCCGAGCGACTCTCATTCAATCAATGTGTCAAGTTTAACGCTTTTATTCAATGAAACAAACTGCATTCATCGAATCATTGTATCAAACTACATTCATTGATTCAATGAATCAAACCTTATTCCTTGTTTCAAGGGAATAAAACAATCTCCATCACAAAGTTAGACAAACTGCATACGTTCATTCCATGATAGAGGCTGCACTTATCTACTCAATGAGTAGATTCTACTCTCATTCATTCAATGGCACAAATCTCACGCATTGTGTCTATTAAACTGCACACGTTTATAGCATGAACCAAACTGCACGTCTTATTCAATGAGTACAGCTTCATGCAATGTGTCAAGCTCACCTTTTTCATTGAATGAAACAAGCTGCATTAATTGAATCATTGCATCAAACAACATTCATTGATTCAATGAATCACAGCATTTTCCTTGTTTGAATCGAAGAAACCTACCTCACTTATTTAGTGAATCCTACCACACACGTTCATTCAATGAAACAGACTGCACTTGTCAATTCAATGAGCCGAGAGACTCTTATTCAGTCAATGTGTCAAGTTTAACGTTTGCATTCAATGAAACAAACTACATTCATTGAATCATTGTATCAAACTACATTCACTGATTCAATGAATCAAACCTTATTCCTTGTTTCAACAATCTCCATTACATAGTTAGACTAACTGCATACGTTCATTCCATGATAGAGGCTGCACTTATCTACTCAATGAGTAGATTCTACTCTCATTCATTCAAAGGCACAAGTCTCACGCATTGTGTCTATTAAACTGCACACGTTTATTACATGAACCAAACTGCACGTCTTATTCAATGACTACAGCTTCATGCAATGTGTCAAGTTCACCTTTTTCATTTAATGAAACAAACTGAATTCATTGAATCATTGCATCAAACAACATTCATTGATTCAATGAATCACAGCTTATTCCTTGTTTGAATCGAAGTCACCTACCTCATTTATTTAGTGCATCATACCACATACGTTCATTCAATGAAACAGACTCCACTTGTGAATTCGATGAGCCGAGAGACTCTCATTCAATCAATGTGTCAAGTTTAACGTTTTTATTCGATGAAACAAACTGCGTTCATCGAATCATTGCATCAAACTAGATTCATTGATTCAATGAATCAAACCTTATTCCTTGTTTCAAGGGAATACAACAATCTCCATTAGTTAGTGAACCAAACTGCATACGTTCATTTCATGATAGAGGCTGCACTTATCAACTCAATGAGTAGATTCTACTCTCATTCATTCAATGGTACAAGTCTCACGTATTGTGTCTATCAAACTGCACACGTTTATTACATGAACCAAACTGCACGTGATATTCAATGTGTACAGCTTCATGCAATGTGTCAAGCTCACCTTTTTCATTGAATGAAAAAAGCTGCATTCATTGAATCATTGCATCAAACAACATTCATTGATTCAATGAATCACAGCTTATTCCTTGTTTGAATCGAAGTAACCTACCTCATTTATTTAGTTCATCATACCACATACGTTCATTCAATGAAACAGACTGCACTTGTCAATTCGATGAGCCGAGAGACTCTCATTCAATCAATGTGTCAAGTTTAACGTTTTTATTCAATGAAACAAACTGCGTTCATCGAATCATTGCATCAAACTAGATTCATTGATTCAATGAATCAAACCTTATTCCTTGTTTCAAGGGAATACAAAAATCTCCATTAGTTAGTGAACCAAACTGCATACGTTCATTTCATGATAGAGGCTGTATTTATCTACTCAATGAGTAGATTCTACTCTCATTCATTCAATGGCACATCTCTCACGCATTGTGTCTATTAAACTGCACACGTTTATTACATGAACCAAACTGCACGTCTTATTCAATGAGTACAGCTTCATGCAATGTGTCAAGCTCACCTTTTTCATTGAATGAAACAAACTGCATTAATTGAATCATTGCATCAAACAACATTCATTGATTCAATGAATCACAGCTTATTCCTTGTTTGAATCGAAGAAACCTACCTCACTTATTTAGTGAATCCTACCACACACTTGAATTCAATGAAACAGACTGCACTTGTCAATTCAATGAGCCGAGCGACTCTCATTCAATCAATGTGTCAAGTTTAACGCTTTTATTCAATGAAACAAACTGCATTCATCGAATCATTGTATCAAACTACATTCATTGATTCAATGAATCAAACCTTATTCCTTGTTTCAAGGGAATACAACAATCTCCATCACAAAGTTAGACAAACTGCATACGTTCATTCCATGATAGAGGCTGCACTTATCTACTCAATGAGTAGATTCTACTCTCATTCATTCAATGGCACAAGTCTCACGCATTGTGTCTATTAAACTGCACACGTTTATTACATGAACCAAACGGCACGTCTTATTCAATGAGTACAGCTTCATGCAATGTGTCTAGCTCACCTTTTTCATTGAATGAAAAAAGCTGCATTCATTGAATCATTGCATCAAACAACATTCATTGATTCAATGAATCACAGCTTATTCTTTGTTTGAATCGAAGAAACCTACATCACTTATTTAGTGAATCCTACCACACACGTTCATTCAATGAAACAGACTGCACTTGTCAATTCGATGAGCCTAGCGACTCCCATTCAATCAATGTGTCAAGTTTAACGCTTTTATTCAATGAAACAAACTGCGTTCATCGAATCATTGCATCAAACTAGATTCATTGATTCAATGAATCAAACCTTATTCCTTGTTTCAAGGGAATACAACAATCTCCATTAGTTAGTGAACCAAACTGCATACGTTCATTTCATGATAGAGGCTGCACTTATCAACTCAATGAGTAGATTCTACTGTCATTCATTCAATGGCACAAGTCTCACGTATTGTGTCTATCAAACTGCACACGTTTATTACATGAACCAAAGTGCACGTCTTATTCAATGAGTACAGCTTCATGCAATGTGTCTAGCTCACCTTTTTCATTGAATGAAAAAAGCTGCATTCATTGAATCATTGCATCAAACAACATTCATTGATTCAATGAATCACAGCTTATTCCTTGTTTGAATCGAAGTAACCTACCTCATTTATTTAGTGAATCATACCACATACGTTCATTCAATGAAACAGACTGCACTTGTCAATTCGTAGAGCCGAGAGACTCTCATTCAATCAATGTGTCAAGTTTAACGTTTTTATTCAATGAAAAAAACTGCGTTCATCGAATCATTGCATCAAACTAGATTCATTGATTCAATGAATCAAACCTTATTCCTTGTTTCAACGGAATACAAAAATCTCCATTAGTTAGTGAACCAAACTGCATACGTTCATTTCATGATAGAGGCTGTATTTATCTACTCAATGAGTAGATTCTACTCTCTTTCATTCAATGGCACATCTCTCACGCATTGTGTCTATTAAACTGCACACGTTTATTACATGAACCAAAGTGCACGTCTTATTCAATGAGTACAGCATCATGCAATGTGTCAAGCTCACCTTTTTCATTGAATGAAACAAACTGCATTAATTGAATCATTGCATCAAACAACATTCATTGATTCAATGAATCACAGCTTATTCCTTGTTTGAATCGAAGAAACCTACCTCACTTATTTAGTGAATCCTACCACACACTTGAATTCAATGAAACAGACTGCACTTGTCAATTCAATGAGCCGAGCAACTCTCATTCAATCAATGTGTCAAGTTTAACGCTTTTATTCAATGAAACAAACTGCATTCATCGAATCATTGTATCAAACTACATTCATTGATTCAATGAATCAAACCTTATTCCTTGTTTCAAGGGAATACAACAATCTCCATTACATAGTTAGAAAAACTGCATACGTTCATTCCATGATAGAGGCTGCACTTATCTACTCAATGAGTAGATTCTACTCTCATTCATTCAAAGGCACAACTCTGACGCATTGTGTCTATTAAACTGCACACGTTTATTACATGAACCAAACTGCACGTCTTATTCAATGACTACAGCTTCATGCAATGTGTCAAGCTCACCTTTTTCATTGAATGAAACAAGCTGCATTAATTGAATCATTGCATCAAACAACATTCATTGATTCAATGAATCACAGCTTATTCTTTGTTTGAATCGAAGAAACCTACTTCACTTATTTAGTGAATCCTACCACACACGTTCATTCAATGAAACAGACTGCACTTGTCAATTCAATGAGCCGAGCGACTCTCATTCAATCAATGTGTCAAGTTTAACGCTTTTATTCAATGAAACAAACTGCATTCATTGAATCATTGTATCAAACTACATTCATTGATTCAATGAATCAAACATTATTCCTTGTTTCTAGGGAATACAACAATCTCCATTACATAGTTAGACAAACTGCATACGTTCATTCCATGATAGAGGCTGCACTTATCTACTCAATGAGTAGATTCTACACTCATTCATTCAAAGGCACAACTCTCACGCATTGTGTCTATTAAACTGCACACGTTTATTACATGAACCAAACTGCACGTCTTATTCAATGAGTACAGCTTCATGCAATGTGTCAAGCTCACCTTTTTCATTGAATGAAACAAACTGCATTAATTGAATCATTGCATCAAACAACATTCATTGATTCAATGAATCACAGCTTATTCCTTGTTTGAATCGAATGAACCTACCTCACTTATTTAGTGAATCCTACCACGCCATTTAATTCAATGAAACAGACTGCACTTGTCAATTCAATGAGCCGAGCGACTCTCATTCAATCAATGTGTCAAGTTTAACGCTTTTATTCAATGAAACAAACTGCATTCATCGAATCATTGCATCAAAATACATTCATTGATTCAATGAATCAAACCTTATTCCTTGTTTCAAGGGAATACAACAATCTTCATCACAAAGTTAGACAAACTGCATACGTTCATTCCATGATGGAGGCTGCACTTATCTACTCAATGAGTAGATTCTACTCTCATTCATTCAATGGCACAACTCTCACGCATTGTGTCTATTAAACTGCACACGTTTATTACATGAACCAAACTGCACGTCTTATTCAATGAGTACAGCTTCATGCAATGTGTCAAGCTCACCTTTTTCATTGAATGATACAAACTGCATTCATTGAATCATTGCATCAAACAACATTCAATGATTCAATGAATCACAGCTTATTCCTTGTTTGAATCGAAGAAACCTACCTCACTTATTTAGTGAATCCTACCACACACGTTCATTCAATGAAACAGATTGCACTTGTCAATTCAATGAGCCGAGAGACTCTCATTCAATCAATGTGTCAAGTTTAACGCTTTTATTCAATGAAACAAACTGCATTCATCGAATCATTGCATCAAAATACATTCATTGATTCAATGAATCATACCTTATTCCTTGTTTCAAGGGAATACAACAATATCCATTACATAGTTAGACAAACTGCATACGTTCATTCCATGATAGAGGCTGCACATATCTACTCAATGAGTAGATTCTACTCTCATTCATTCAATGGCACAAATCTCACGCATTGTGTCTATTAAACTGCAGACGTTTATTACATGAACCAAACTGCACGTCTTATTCAATGATTACAGCTTCATGCAATGTGTCAAGGTCACCTTTTTCATCGAATGAAACAAACTGCATTAATTGAATCATTGCATCAAACAACATTCATTGATTCAATGAATCACAGCTTATTCCTTGTTTGAATCGAAGAAACCTACCTCACTTATTTAGTGAATCCTACCACACACGTTCATTCAATGAAACAGACTGTTCTTGTCAATTCAATGAGCCGACAAACTCTTATGCAGTCAATGTGTCAAGTTTAACGTTTGCATTCAATGAAACAAACTACATTCATTGAATCATTGTATCAAACTACATTCATTGATTCAATGAATCAAACCTTATTCCTTGTTTCAAGGGAATAAATCAATCTCCATTACATAGTTAGACAAACTGCATACGTTCATTCCATGATAGAGGCTGCACTTATCTACTCAATGAGTAGATTCTACTCTCATTCATTCAAAGGCACAACTCTCACGCATTGTGTCTATTAAACTGCACACGTTTATTACATGAACCAAACTGCACGTCTTATTCAATGACTACAGCTTCATGCAATGTGTCAAGCTCACCTTTTTCATTGAATGAAACAAACTGAATTCATTGAATCATTGCATCAAACAACATTCATTGATTCAATGAATCACAGCTTATTCCTTGTTTGAATCGAAGAAACCTACCTCACTTATTTAGTGAATCCTACCACACACGTTCATTCAATGAAACAGATTGCACTTGTCCATTCCATGAGCCGAGAGACTCTCATTGAATCAATGTGTCAAGTTTAACGCTTTTATTCAATGAAACAAACTGCTTTCATCGAATCATTGCATCAAAATAGATTCATTGATTCAATGAATCAAACCTTATTCCTTGTTTCAAGGGAAGACAAAAATCTCCATTACATAGTTAGACAAACTGCATACGTTCATTCCATGATAGAGGCTGTATTTATCTACTCAATGAGTAGATTCTACTCTCATTCATTCAAAGGCACAAGTCTCACGCATTGTGTCTATCAAACTGCACACGTTTATGACATGAACCAAACTGCACGTCTTATTCAATGAGTACAGCTGCATGCAATGTGTCAAGCTCACCTTTTTCATTGAATGAAACAAACTGCATTCATTGAATCATTGCATCAAACAACATTCATTGATTCAATGAATGACAGCTTATTCCTTGTTTGAATCGAAGAAACCTACCTCACTTATTTAGTGAATCCTACCACACACGTTCATTCAATGAAACAGATTGCACTTGTCAATTCAATGAGCCGAGAGACTCTTATTCAGTCAATGTGTCAAGTTTAACGTTTTCATTCAATGAAACAAACTACATTCATTGAATCATTGCATCAAACTACATTCATTGATTCAATGAATCAAACCTTATTCCTTGTTTCAAGGGAATACAACAATCTCCATTAGTTAGTGAACCAAACTGCATACGTTCATTTCATGATAGAGGCTGCACTTATCAACTCAATGAGTAGATTCTACTCTCATTCATTCAATGGTACAAGTCTCACGTATTGTGTCTATCAAACTGCACACGTTTATTACATGAACCAAACTGCACGTGATATTCAATGTGTACAGCTTCATGCAATGTGTCAAGCTCACCTTTTTCATTGAATGAAAAAAGCTGCATTCATTGAATCATTGCATCAAACAACATTCATTGATTCAATGAATCACAGCTTATTCCTTGTTTGAATCGAAGTAACCTACCTCATTTATTTAGTTCATCATACCACATAAGTTCATTCAATGAAACAGACTGCACTTGTCAATTCGATGAGCCGAGAGACTCTCATTCAATCAATGTGTCAAGTTTAACGTTTTTATTCAATGAAACAAACTGCGTTCATCGAATCATTGCATCAAACTAGATTCATTGATTCAATGAATCAAACCTTATTCCTTGTTTCAAGGGAATACAAAAATCTCCATTAGTTAGTGAACCAAACTGCATACGTTCATTTCATGATAGAGGCTGTATTTATCTACTCAATGAGTAGATTCTACTCTCATTCATTCAATGGCACATCTCTCACGCATTGTGTCTATTAAACTGCACACGTTTATTACATGAACCAAACTGCACGTCTTATTCAATGAGTACAGCTTCATGCAATGTGTCAAGCTCACCTTTTTCATTGAATGAAACAAACTGCATTAATTGAATCATTGCATCAAACAACATTCATTGATTCAATGAATCACAGCTTATTCCTTGTTTGAATCGAAGAAACCTACCTCACTTATTTAGTGAATCCTACCACACACTTGAATTCAATGAAACAGACTGCACTTGTCAATTCAATGAGCCGAGCGACTCTCATTCAATCAATGTGTCAAGTTTAACGCTTTTATTCAATGAAACAAACTGCATTCATCGAATCATTGCATCAAAATACATTCATTGATTCAATGAATCATACCTTATTCCTTGTTTCAAGGGAATACAACAATATCCATTACATAGTTAGACAAACTGCATACGTTCATTCCATGATAGAGGCTGCACATATCTACTCAATGAGTAGATTCTACTCTCATTCATTCAATGGCACAAATCTCACGCATTGTGTCTATTAAACTGCAGACGTTTATTACATGAACCAAACTGCACGTCTTATTCAATGATTACAGCTTCATGCAATGTGTCAAGGTCACCTTTTTCATCGAATGAAACAAACTGCATTAATTGAATCATTGCATCAAACAACATTCATTGATTCAATGAATCACAGCTTATTCCTTGTTTGAATCGAAGAAACCTACCTCACTTATTTAGTGAATCCTACCACACACGTTCATTCAATGAAACAGACTGTTCTTGTCAATTCAATGAGCCGACAAACTCTTATGCAGTCAATGTGTCAAGTTTAACGTTTGCATTCAATGAAACAAACTACATTCATTGAATCATTGTATCAAACTACATTCATTGATTCAATGAATCAAACCTTATTCCTTGTTTCAAGGGAATAAATCAATCTCCATTACATAGTTAGACAAACTGCATACGTTCATTCCATGATAGAGGCTGCACTTATCTACTCAATGAGTAGATTCTACTCTCATTCATTCAAAGGCACAACTCTCACGCATTGTGTCTATTAAACTGCACACGTTTATTACATGAACCAAACTGCACGTCTTATTCAATGACTACAGCTTCATGCAATGTGTCAAGCTCACCTTTTTCATTGAATGAAACAAACTGAATTCATTGAATCATTGCATCAAACAACATTCATTGATTCAATGAATCACAGCTTATTCCTTGTTTGAATCGAAGAAACCTACCTCACTTATTTAGTGAATCCTACCACACACGTTCATTCAATGAAACAGATTGCACTTGTCCATTCCATGAGCCGAGAGACTCTCATTGAATCAATGTGTCAAGTTTAACGCTTTTATTCAATGAAACAAACTGCTTTCATCGAATCATTGCATCAAAATAGATTCATTGATTCAATGAATCAAACCTTATTCCTTGTTTCAAGGGAAGACAAAAATCTCCATTACATAGTTAGACAAACTGCATACGTTCATTCCATGATAGAGGCTGTATTTATCTACTCAATGAGTAGATTCTACTCTCATTCATTCAAAGGCACAAGTCTCACGCATTGTGTCTATCAAACTGCACACGTTTATGACATGAACCAAACTGCACGTCTTATTCAATGAGTACAGCTGCATGCAATGTGTCAAGCTCACCTTTTTCATTGAATGAAACAAACTGCATTCATTGAATCATTGCATCAAACAACATTCATTGATTCAATGAATGACAGCTTATTCCTTGTTTGAATCGAAGAAACCTACCTCACTTATTTAGTGAATCCTACCACACACGTTCATTCAATGAAACAGATTGCACTTGTCAATTCAATGAGCCGAGAGACTCTTATTCAGTCAATGTGTCAAGTTTAACGTTTTCATTCAATGAAACAAACTACATTCATTGAATCATTGCATCAAACTACATTCATTGATTCAATGAATCAAACCTTATTCCTTGTTTCAAGGGAATACAACAATCTCCATTAGTTAGTGAACCAAACTGCATACGTTCATTTCATGATAGAGGCTGCACTTATCAACTCAATGAGTAGATTCTACTCTCATTCATTCAATGGTACAAGTCTCACGTATTGTGTCTATCAAACTGCACACGTTTATTACATGAACCAAACTGCACGTGATATTCAATGTGTACAGCTTCATGCAATGTGTCAAGCTCACCTTTTTCATTGAATGAAAAAAGCTGCATTCATTGAATCATTGCATCAAACAACATTCATTGATTCAATGAATCACAGCTTATTCCTTGTTTGAATCGAAGTAACCTACCTCATTTATTTAGTTCATCATACCACATAAGTTCATTCAATGAAACAGACTGCACTTGTCAATTCGATGAGCCGAGAGACTCTCATTCAATCAATGTGTCAAGTTTAACGTTTTTATTCAATGAAACAAACTGCGTTCATCGAATCATTGCATCAAACTAGATTCATTGATTCAATGAATCAAACCTTATTCCTTGTTTCAAGGGAATACAAAAATCTCCATTAGTTAGTGAACCAAACTGCATACGTTCATTTCATGATAGAGGCTGTATTTATCTACTCAATGAGTAGATTCTACTCTCATTCATTCAATGGCACATCTCTCACGCATTGTGTCTATTAAACTGCACACGTTTATTACATGAACCAAACTGCACGTCTTATTCAATGAGTACAGCTTCATGCAATGTGTCAAGCTCACCTTTTTCATTGAATGAAACAAACTGCATTAATTGAATCATTGCATCAAACAACATTCATTGATTCAATGAATCACAGCTTATTCCTTGTTTGAATCGAAGAAACCTACCTCACTTATTTAGTGAATCCTACCACACACTTGAATTCAATGAAACAGACTGCACTTGTCAATTCAATGAGCCGAGCGACTCTCATTCAATCAATGTGTCAAGTTTAACGCTTTTATTCAATGAAACAAACTGCATTCATCGAATCATTGTATCAAACTACATTCATTGATTCAATGAATCAAACCTTATTCCTTGTTTCAAGGGAATACAACAATCTCCATCACAAAGTTAGACAAACTGCATACGTTCATTCCATGATAGAGGCTGCACTTATCTACTCAATGAGTAGATTCTACTCTCATTCATTCAATGGCACAAGTCTCACGCATTGTGTCTATTAAACTGCACACGTTTATTACATGAACCAAACGGCACGTCTTATTCAATGAGTACAGCTTCATGCAATGTGTCTAGCTCACCTTTTTCATTGAATGAAAAAAGCTGCATTCATTGAATCATTGCATCAAACAACATTCATTGATTCAATGAATCACAGCTTATTCTTTGTTTGAATCGAAGAAACCTACATCACTTATTTAGTGAATCCTACCACACACGTTCATTCAATGAAACAGACTGCACTTGTCAATTCGATGAGCCTAGCGACTCCCATTCAATCAATGTGTCAAGTTTAACGCTTTTATTCAATGAAACAAACTGCGTTCATCGAATCATTGCATCAAACTAGATTCATTGATTCAATGAATCAAACCTTATTCCTTGTTTCAAGGGAATACAACAATCTCCATTACATAGTTAGACAAACTGCATACGTTCATTCCATGATAGGGGCTGCACTTATCTACTCAATGAGTAGATTCTACTCTCATTCATTCAATGGCACATCTCTCACGCATTGTGTCTATTAAACTGCACACGTTTATTACATGAACCAAACTGCACGGCTTATTCAATGAGTACAGCTTCATGCAATGTGTCAAGCTCACCTTTTTCATTGAATGAAACAAACTGCATTAATTGAATCATTGCATCGAGCAACATTCATTGATTCAATGAATCACAGCTTATTCCTTGTTTGAATCGAAGAAACCCACCTCACTTATTTAGTGAATCCTACCACAAACATTCATTCAATGAAACAGATTGCACTTGTCAATTCAATGAGCCGAGAGACTCTTATTCAGTCAATGTGTCAAGTTTAACGTTTTCATTCAATGAAACAAACTACATTCATTGAATCATTGCATCAAACTACATTCATTGATTCAATGAATCAAACCTTATTCCTTGTTTCAAGGGAATACAAAAATCTCCATTACATAGTTAGACAAACTGCATACGTTCATTCC
This sequence comes from Chiloscyllium punctatum, assembly GCF_047496795.1. Lineage (NCBI taxonomy): Eukaryota > Metazoa > Chordata > Chondrichthyes > Orectolobiformes > Hemiscylliidae > Chiloscyllium > Chiloscyllium punctatum. The sequence goes on along the minus strand of NC_092754.1, from coordinate 46,948,610 downwards.
ATGATAGAGGCTGCACTTATCTACTCAATGAGTAGATTCTACTCTCATTCATTCAATGGCACAAGTCTCACGCATTGTGTCTATTAAACTGCACACGTTTATTACATGAACCAAACGGCACGTCTTATTCAATGAGTACAGCTTCATGCAATGTGTCTAGCTCACCTTTTTCATTGAATGAAAAAAGCTGCATTCATTGAATCATTGCATCAAACAACATTCATTGATTCAATGAATCACAGCTTATTCTTTGTTTGAATCGAAGAAACCTACATCACTTATTTAGTGAATCCTACCACACACGTTCATTCAATGAAACAGACTGCACTTGTCAATTCGATGAGCCTAGCGACTCCCATTCAATCAATGTGTCAAGGTTAACGCTTTTATTCAATGAAACAAACTGCGTTCATCGAATCATTGCATCAAACTAGATTCATTGATTCAATGAATCAAACCTTATTCCTTGTTTCAAGGGAATACAACAATCTCCATTAGTTAGTGAACCAAACTGCATACGTTCATTTCATGATAGAGGCTGCACTTATCAACTCAATGAGTAGATTCTACTGTCATTCATTCAATGGCACAAGTCTCACGTATTGTGTCTATCAAACTGCACACGTTTATTACATGAACCAAAGTGCACGTCTTATTCAATGAGTACAGCTTCATGCAATGTGTCTAGCTCACCTTTTTCATTGAATGAAAAAAGCTGCATTCATTGAATCATTGCATCAAACAACATTCATTGATTCAATGAATCACAGCTTATTCCTTGTTTGAATCGAAGTAACCTACCTCATTCATTTAGTGAATCATACCACATACGTTCATTCAATGAAACAGACTGCACTTGTCAATTCGTAGAGCCGAGAGACTCTCATTCAATCAATGTGTCAAGTTTAACGTTTTTATTCAATGAAAAAAACTGCGTTCATCGAATCATTGCATCAAACTAGATTCATTGATTCAATGAATCAAACCTTATTCCTTGTTTCAACGGAATACAAAAATCTCCATTAGGTAGTGAACCAAACTGCATACGTTCATTTCATGATAGAGGCTGTATTTATCTACTCAATGAGTAGATTCTACTCTCTTTCATTCAATGGCACATCTCTCACGCATTGTGTCTATTAAACTGCACACGTTTATTACATGAACCAAAGTGCACGTCTTATTCAATGAGTACAGCTTCATGCAATGTGTCAAGCTCACCTTTTTCATTGAATGAAACAAACTGCATTAATTGAATCATTGCATCAAACAACATTCATTGATTCAATGAATCACAGCTTATTCCTTGTTTGAATCGAAGAAACCTACCTCACTTATTTAGTGAATCCTACCACACACTTGAATTCAATGAAACAGACTGCACTTGTCAATTCAATGAGCCGAGCAACTCTCATTCAATCAATGTGTCAAGTTTAACGCTTTTATTCAATGAAACAAACTGCATTCATCGAATCATTGTATCAAACTACATTCATTGATTCAATGAATCAAACCTTATTCCTTGTTTCAAGGGAATACAACAATCTCCATTACATAGTTAGAAAAACTGCATACGTTCATTCCATGATAGAGGCTGCACTTATCTACTCAATGAGTAGATTCTACTCTCATTCATTCAAAGGCACAACTCTGACGCATTGTGTCTATTAAACTGCACACGTTTATTACATGAACCAAACTGCACGTCTTATTCAATGACTACAGCTTCATGCAATGTGTCAAGCTCACCTTTTTCATTGAATGAAACAAGCTGCATTAATTGAATCATTGCATCAAACAACATTCATTGATTCAATGAATCACAGCTTATTCTTTGTTTGAATCGAAGAAACCTACTTCACTTATTTAGTGAATCCTACCACACACGTTCATTCAATGAAACAGACTGCACTTGTCAATTCGATGAGCCGAGCGACTCTCATTCAATCAATGTGTCAAGTTTAACGCTTTTATTCAATGAAACAAACTGCATTCATTGAATCATTGTTTCAAACTACATTCATTGATTCAATGAATCAAACATTATTCATTGTTTCTAGGGAATACAACAATCTCCATTACATAGTTAGACAAACTGCATACGTTCATTCCATGATAGAGGCTGCACTTATCTACTCAATGAGTAGATTCTACTCTCATGCATTCAAAGGCACATCTCTCACGCATTGTGTCTATTAAACTGCACACGTTTATTACATGAACCAAACTGCACGGCTTATTCAATGAGTACAGCTTCATGCAATGTGTCAAGCTCACCTTTTTCATTGAATGAAACAAACTGCATTAATTGAATCATTGCATCAAACAACATTCATTGATTCAATGAATCACAGCTTATTCCTTGTTTGAATCGAAGAAACCTACCTCACTTATTTAGTGAATCCTACCACACACTTGAATTCAATGAAACAGACTGCACTTGTCAATTCAATGAGCCGAGCGACTCTCATTCAATCAATGTGTCAAGTTTAACGCTTTTATTCAATGAAACAAACTGCATTCATCGAATCATTGTATCAAACTACATTCATTGATTCAATGAATCAAACCTTATTCCTTGTTTCAAGGGAATACAACAATCTCCATCACAAAGTTAGACAAACTGCATACGTTCATTCCATGATAGAGGCTGCACTTATCTACTCAATGAGTAGATTCTACTCTCATTCATTCAATGGCACAAGTCTCACGCATTGTGTCTATTAAACTGCACACGTTTATTACATGAACCAAACGGCACGTCTTATTCAATGAGTACAGCTTCATGCAATGTGTCTAGCTCACCTTTTTCATTGAATGAAAAAAGCTGCATTCATTGAATCATTGCATCAAACAACATTCATTGATTCAATGAATCACAGCTTATTCTTTGTTTGAATCGAAGAAACCTACATCACTTATTTAGTGAATCCTACCACACACGTTCATTCAATGAAACAGACTGCACTTGTCAATTCGATGAGCCTAGCGACTCCCATTCAATCAATGTGTCAAGTTTAACGCTTTTATTCAATGAAACAAACTGCGTTCATCGAATCATTGCATCAAACTAGATTCATTGATTCAATGAATCAAACCTTATTCCTTGTTTCAAGGGAATACAACAATCTCCATTAGTTAGTGAACCAAACTGCATACGTTCATTTCATGATAGAGGCTGCACTTATCAACTCAATGAGTAGATTCTACTGTCATTCATTCAATGGCACAAGTCTCACGTATTGTGTCTATCAAACTGCACACGTTTATTACATGAACCAAAGTGCACGTCTTATTCAATGAGTACAGCTTCATGCAATGTGTCTAGCTCACCTCTTTCATTGAATGAAAAAAGCTGCATTCATTGAATCATTGCATCAAACAACATTCATTGATTCAATGAATCACAGCTTATTCCTTGTTTGAATCGAAGTAACCAACCTCATTTATTTAGTGAATCATACCACATACGTTCATTCAATGAAACAGACTGCACTTGTCAATTCGTAGAGCCGAGAGACTCTCATTCAATCAATGTGTCAAGTTTAACGTTTTTATTCAATGAAAAAAACTGCGTTCATCGAATCATTGCATCAAACTAGATTCATTGATTCAATGAATCAAACCTTATTCCTTGTTTCAACGGAATACGAAAATCTCCATTAGTTAGTGAACCAAACTGCATACGTTCATTTCATGATAGAGGCTGTATTTATCTACTCAATGAGTAGATTCTACTCTCTTTCATTCAATGGCACATCTCTCACGCATTGTGTCTATTAAACTGCACACGTTTATTACATGAACCAAAGTGCACGTCTTATTCAATGAGTACAGCTTCATGCAATGTGTCAAGCTCACCTTTTTCATTGAATGAAACAAACTGCATTAATTGAATCATTGCATCAAACAACATTCATTGATTCAATGAATCACAGCTTATTCCTTGTTTGAATCGAAGAAACCTACCTCACTTATTTAGTGAATCCTACCACACACTTGAATTCAATGAAACAGACTGCACTTGTCAATTCAATGAGCCGAGCAACTCTCATTCAATCAATGTGTCAAGTTTAACGCTTTTATTCAATGAAACAAACTGCATTCATCGAATCATTGTATCAAACTACATTCATTGATTCAATGAATCAAACCTTATTCCTTGTTTCAAGGGAATACAACAATCTCCATTACATAGTTAGAAAAACTGCATACGTTCATTCCATGATAGAGGCTGCACTTATCTACTCAATGAGTAGATTCTACTCTCATTCATTCAAAGGCACAACTCTGACGCATTGTGTCTATTAAACTGCACACGTTTATTACATGAACCAAACTGCACGTCTTATTCAATGACTACAGCTTCATGCAATGTGTCAAGCTCACCTTTTTCATTGAATGAAACAAGCTGCATTAATTGAATCATTGCATCAAACAACATTCATTGATTCAATGAATCACAGCTTATTCTTTGTTTGAATCGAAGAAACCTACTTCACTTATTTAGTGAATCCTACCACACACGTTCATTCAATGAAACAGACTGCACTTGTCAATTCGATGAGCCGAGCGACTCTCATTCAATCAATGTGTCAAGTTTAACGCTTTTATTCAATGAAACAAACTGCATTCATTGAATCATTGTATCAAACTACATTCATTGATTCAATGAATCAAACATTATTCCTTGTTTCTAGGGAATACAACAATCTCCATTACATAGTTAGACAAACTGCATACGTTCATTCCATGATAGAGGCTGCACTTATCTACTCAATGAGTAGATTCTACTCTCATTCATTCAAAGGCACAACTCTCACGCATTGTGTCTATTAAACTGCACACGTTTATTACATGAACCAAACTGCACGTCTTATTCAATGAGTACAGCTTCATGCAATGTGTCAAGCTCACCTTTTTCATTGAATGAAACAAACTGCATTAATTGAATCATTGCATCAAACAACATTCATTGATTCAATGAATCACAGCTTATTCCTTGTTTGAATCGAATGAACCTACCTCACTTATTTAGTGAATCCTACCACGCACTTTAATTCAATGAAACAGACTGCACTTGTCAATTCAATGAGCCGAGCGACTCTCATTCAATCAATGTGTCAAGTTTAACGCTTTTATTCAATGAAACAAACTGCATTCATCGAATCATTGCATCAAAATACATTCATTGATTCAATGAATCAAACCTTATTCCTTGTTTCAAGGGAATACAACAATCTCCATCACAAAGTTAGACAAACTGCATACGTTCATTCCATGATGGAGGCTGCACTTATCTACTCAATGAGTAGATTCTACTCTCATTCATTCAATGGCACAACTCTCACGCATTGTGTCTATTAAACTGCACACGTTTATTACATGAACCAAACTGCACGTCTTATTCAATGAGTACAGCTTCATGCAATGTGTCAAGCTCACCTTTTTCATTGAATGATACAAACTGCATTCATTGAATCATTGCATCAAACAACATTCAATGATTCAATGAATCACAGCTTATTCCTTGTTTGAATCGAAGAAACCTACCTCACTTATTTAGTGAATCCTACCACACACGTTCATTCAATGAAACAGATTGCACTTGTCAATTCAATGAGCCGAGAGACTCTCATTCAATCAATGTGTCAAGTTTAACGCTTTTATTCAATGAAACAAACTGCATTCATCGAATCATTGCATCAAAATACATTCATTGATTCAATGAATCATACCTTATTCCTTGTTTCAAGGGAATACAACAATATCCATTACATAGTTAGACAAACTGCATACGTTCATTCCATGATAGAGGCTGCACATATCTACTCAATGAGTAGATTCTACTCTCATTCATTCAATGGCACAAATCTCACGCATTGTGTCTATTAAACTGCAGACGTTTATTACATGAACCAAACTGCACGTCTTATTCAATGATTACAGCTTCATGCAATGTGTCAAGGTCACCTTTTTCATCGAATGAAACAAACTGCATTAATTGAATCATTGCATCAAACAACATTCATTGATTCAATGAATCACAGCTTATTCCTTGTTTGAATCGAAGAAACCTACCTCACTTATTTAGTGAATCCTACCACACACGTTCATTCAATGAAACAGACTGTTCTTGTCAATTCAATGAGCCGAGAAACTCTTATGCAGTCAATGTGTCAAGTTTAACGTTTGCATTCAATGAAACAAACTACATTCATTGAATCATTGTATCAAACTACATTCATTGATTCAATGAATCAAACCTTATTCCTTGTTTCAAGGGAATAAATCAATCTCCATTACATAGTTGGACAAACTGCATACGTTCATTCCATGATAGAGGCTGCACTTATCTACTCAATGAGTAGATTCTACTCTCATTCATTCAAAGGCACAACTCTCACGCATTGTGTCTATTAAACTGCACACGTTTATTACATGAACCAAACTGCACGTCTTATTCAATGACTACAGCTTCATGCAATGTGTCAAGCTCACCTTTTTCATTGAATGAAACAAACTGAATTCATTGAATCATTGCATCAAACAACATTCATTGATTCAATGAATCACAGCTTATTCCTTGTTTGAATCGAAGAAACCTACCTCACTTATTTAGTGAATCCTACCACACACGTTCATTCAATGAAACAGACTGCACTTGTCAATTCAATGAGCCGAGCGACTCTCATTCAATCAATGTGTCAAGTTTAACGCTTTTATTCAATGAAACAAACTGCATTTCTCGAATCATTGCATCAAAATAGATTCATTGATTCAATGAATCAAACCTTATTCCTTGTTTCAAGGAAATACAACAATCTCCATTACATAGTTAGACAAAGTGCATACGTTCATTCCATGATAGGGGCTGCACTTATCTACTCAATGAGTAGATTCTACTCTCATTCATTCAATGGCACATCTCTCACGCATTGTGTCTATTAAACTGCACACGTTTATTACATGAACCAAACTGCACGGCTTATTCAATGAGTACAGCTTCATGCAATGTGTCAAGCTCACCTTTTTCATTGAATGAAACATACTGCATTAATTGAATCATTGCATCGAGCAACATTCATTGATTCAATGAATCACAGCTTATTCCTTGTTTGAATCGAAGAAACCCACCTCACTTATTTAGTGAATCCTACCACAAACATTCATTCAATGAAACAGATTGCACTTGTCAATTCAATGAGCCGAGAGACTCTTATTCAGTCAATGTGTCAAGTTTAACGTTTTCATTCAATGAAACAAACTACATTCATTGAATCATTGCATCAAACTACATTCATTGATTCAATGAATCAAACCTTATTCCTTGTTTCAAGGGAATACAAAAATCTCCATTACATAGTTAGACAAACTGCATACGTTCATTCTATGATAGAGGCTGCACTTATCTACTCAATGAGTAGATTCTACTCTCATTCATTCAAAGGCACAACTCTCACGCATTGTGTCTATTAAACTGCACACGTTTATTACATGAACCAAACTGCACGTGTTATTCAATGAGTACAGCTTCATGCAATGTGTCAAGCTCACCTTTTTCATTGAATGAAACAAACTGCATTCCTTGAATCATTGCATCCAACAACATTCATTGATTCAATGAATGACAGCTTATTCCTTTTTTGAATCGAAGAAACCTACCTCACTTATTTAGTGAATCCTACCACACACGTTCATTCAATGAAACAGACTGCACTTGTCAATTCAATGAGCCGAGATACTCTCATTCAATCAATGTGTCAAGTTTAACGCTTTTATTCAATGAAACAAACTGCATTTCTCGGATCATTGCATCAAAATACGTTCATTGATTCAATGAATCAAACCTTATTCCTTGTTTCAAGGGAATACAACAATCTCCATTACCTAGTTAGACAAACTGCATACGTTCATTCCATGATAGAGGCTGCACTTATCTACTCAATGAGTAGATTCTACTCTCATTCATTCAATGGCACATCTCTCACGCATTGTGTCTATTAAACTGCACACGTTTATTACATGAACCAAACTGCACGTCTTATTCAATGAGTATAGCTTCAAGCAATGTGTCAAGCTCACCTTTTTCATTGAATGAAACAAACTGCATTCATTGAATCATTGCATCAAACAACATTCATTGATTCAATCAATCACAGCTTATTCCTTGTTTGAATCGAAGAAACCTACCTCACTTATTTAGTGAATCCTACCACACACGTTCATTCAATGAAACAGACTGCACTTGTCAATTCAATGAGCCGAGCGACTCTCATTCAATCAATGTGTCAAGTTTAACGCTTTTATTCAATGAAACAAACTGCATTCATCGAATCATTGCATCAAAATACATTCATTGATTCAATGAATCAAACCTTATTCCTTGTTTCAAGGGAATACAACAATCTCCATCACAAAGTAAGACAAACTGCATACGTTCATTCCATGATGGAGGCTGCACTTATCTACTCAATGAGTAGATTCTACTCTCATTCATTCAAAGGCACAACTCTCACGCATTGTGTCTATTAATCTGCACACGTTTATTACATGAACCAAACTGCACGTCTTATTCAATGAGAACAGATTCATGCAATGTGTCAAGCTCACCTTTTTCATTGAATGAAACAAACTGCCTTCATTGAATCATTGCATCAAACAACATTCATTGATTCAATGAATCACAGCTTATTCCTTGTTTGAATCGAAGAAACCTACCTCACTTATTTAGTGAATCCTACCACACACGTTCATTCAATGAAACAGATTGCACTTGTCAATTCAATGAGCCGAGAGACTCTTATTCAGTCAATGTGTCAAGTTTAACGTATTCATTCAATGAAACAAACTACATTCATTGAATCATTGTATCAAACTACATTCATTGATTCAATGAATCAAACCTTATTCCTTGTTTCAAGGGAATACAACAATCTCCATTACATAGTTAGACAAAGTGCATTCGTTCATTCTATGATAGAGGCTGCACTTATCTACTCAATGAGTAGATTCTACTCTGATTCATTCAATGGCACAACTCTCACGCATTGTGTCTATTAAACTGCACACGTTTATTACATGAACCAAACTGCACGTCTTTTTCAATGAGTACAGCTTCATGCAATGTGTCAAGCTCACGTTTTTCATTGAATGAAACAAGCTGCATTAATTGAATCATTGCATCAAACAACATTCATTGATTCAATGAATCACAGCTTATTCCTTGTTTGAATCGAAGTAACCTACCTCACTTATTTAGTGAATCCTACCACACACGTTCATTCAATGAAACAGATTGCACTTGTCCATTCCATGAGCCGATAGACTCTCATTGAATCAATGTGTCAAGTTTAACGCTTTTATTCAATGAAACAAACTGCTTTCATCGAATCATTGCATCAAAATAGATTCATTGATTCAATGAATCAAACCTTATTCCTTGTTTCAAGGGAAGACAAAAATCTCCATTACATAGTTAGACAAACTGCATACGTTCATTCCATGATAGAGGCTGTATTTATCTACTCAATGAGTAGATTCTACTCTCATTCATTCAAAGGCACAAGTCTCACGCATTGTGTCTATCAAACTGCACACGTTTATGACATGAACCAAACTGCACATCTTATTCAATGAGTACAGCTGCATGCAATGTGTCAAGCTCACCTTTTTCATTGAATGAAACAAACTGCATTCATTGAATCATTGCATCAAACAACATTCATTGATTCAATGAATGACAGCTTATTCCTTGTTTGAATCGAAGAAACCTACCTCACTTATTTAGTGAATCCTACCACACACGTTCATTCAATGAAACAGATTGCACTTGTCAATTCAATGAGCCGAGAGACTCTTATTCAGTCAATGTGTCAAGTTTAACGTTTTCATTCAATGAAACAAACTACATTCATTGAATCATTGCATCAAACTACATTCATTGATTCAATGAATCAAACCTTATTCCTTGTTTCAAGGGAATACAACAATCTCCATGAGTTAGTGAACCAAACTGCATACGTTCATTTCATGATAGATGCTGTATTTATCTACTCAATGAGTAGATTCAACTGTCATTTATTCAATGGCACAAGTCTCACGCATTGTGTCTATCAAACTGCACACGTTTATTACATGAACCAAACTGCACGTCTTATTCAATGAGTACAGCTTCATGCAATGTGTCAAGCTCACCTTTTTATTGAATGAAACAAACTGCATTAATTGAACCATTGCATCAAACAACATTCATTGATTCAATGAATGACAGCTTATTCCTTGTTTGAATCGAAGAAACCTACCTCACTTATTTAGTGAATCCTACCACACACGTTCATTCAATGAAACAGATTGCACTTGTCAATTCAATGAGCCGAGAGACTCTTATTCAGTCAATATGTCAAGTTTAACGTTTTCATTCAATGAAACAAACTACATTCATTGAATCATTGCATCAAACTCCATTCATTGATTCAATGAATCAAACCTTATTCCTTGTTTCAAGGGAATACAACAATCTCCATTACATAGTTAGACAAACTGCATACGTTCATTCCATGATAGAGGCTGCACTTATCTACTCAATGAGTAGATTCTACTCTCATTCATTCAATGGCACAACTCTCACGCATTGTGTCTATTAAACTGCACACGTTTATTACATGAACCAAACTGCACGTCTTATTCAAAAAGTACAGCTTCATGCAATGTGTCAAGCTCACCTTTTCATTGAATGAAACAAGCTGCATTAATTGAATCATTGCATCAAACAACATTCATTGATTCAATGAATCACAGCTTATTCCTTGTTTGAATCGAAGAAACCTACCTCACTTATTTAGTGAATCCTACCACACACGTTCATTCAATGAAACAGACTGCACTTGTCAATTCGATGAGCCGAGAGACTCTCATTCAATCAATGTGTCAAGTTTAACGTTTATATTCGATGAAAAAAAATGCGTTCATCGAATCATTGCATCAAACTAGATTCATTGATTCAATGAATCAAACCTTATTCCTTGTTTCAAGGGAATACAACAATCTCCATTAGTTAGTGAACCAAACTGCATACGTTCATTTCATGATAGAGGCTGTATTTATCTACTCAACGAGTAGATTCTACTCTCTTTCATTCAATGGCACATCTCTCACGCATTGTGTCTATTAAACTGCACACGTTTATTACATGAACCAAAGTGCACGTCTTATTCAATGAGTACAGCTTCATGCAATGTGTCAAGCTCACCTTTTTCATTGAATGAAACAAACTGCATTAATTGAATCATTGCATCAAACAACATTCATTGATTCAATGAATCACAGCTTATTCCTTGTTTGAATCGAAGAAACCTACCTCACTTATTTAGTGAATCCTACCACACACTTGAATTCAATGAAACAGACTGCACTTGTCAATTCAATGAGCCGAGCGACTCTCATTCAATCAATGTGTCAAGTTTAACGCTTTTATTCAATGAAACAAACTGCATTCATCGAATCATTGTATCAAACTAGATTCATTGATTCAATGAATCAAACCTTATTCCTTGTTTCAAGGGAATACGACAATCTCCATTAGTTAGTCAACCAAACTGAATATGTGTATTTCATGATAGAGGCTGCACTTATCAACTCAATGAGTAGATTCTAATCTCATTCATTCAATGGCACAAGTCTCACGTATTGTGTCTATTAAACTGCACACGTTTATTACATGAACCAAACTGCACGTCTTATTCAATGAGTACAGCTTCATGCAATGTGTCAAGCTCACCTTTTCATTGAATGAAAAAAGCTGCATTCATTGAATCATTGCATCAAACAACATTCATTGATTCAATGAATCACAGCTTATTCCTTGTTTGAATCGAAGTAACCTACCTCATTTATTTAGTTCATCATACCACATACGTTCATTCAATGAAACAGACTGCACTTGTCAATTCGATGAGCCGAGAGACTCTCATTCAATCAATGTGTCAAGTTTAACGTTTTTATTCGATGAAACAAACTGCGTTCATCGAATCATTGCCTTCAACTAGATTCATTGATTCAATGAATTAAACCTTATTCCTTGTTTCAAGGGAATACAAAAATCTCCATTAGTTAGTGAACCAAACTGCATACGTTCATTTCATGATAGAGGCTGTATTTATCTAGTCAATGACTAGATTCTACTCTCATTCATTCAATGGCACATCTCTCACGCATTGTGTCTATTAAACTGCACACGTTTATTACATGAACCAAACTGCACATCTTATTCAATGAGTACAGCTTCATGCAATGTGTCAAGCTCACCTTTTTCATTGAATGAAACAAACTGCATTAATTGAATCATTGCATCAAACAACATTCATTGATTCAATGAATCACAGCTTATTCCTTGTTTGTATCGAAGAAATCTACCTCACTTATTTAGTGAATCCTACCACGCACTTTAATTCAATGAAACAGACTGCACTTGTCAATTTAATGAGCCGAGCGACTCTCACAATCAATGTGTCAAGTTTAACGCTTTTATTCAATGAAACAAACTGCATTCATCGAATCATTGCATCAAAATACATTCATTGATTCAATGAATCAAACCTTATGCCTTGTTTCAAGGGAATACAACAATCTCCATCACAAAGTTAGACAAACTGCATACGTTCATTCCATGATGGAGGCTGCACTTATCTACTCAATGAGTAGATTCTACTCTCATTCATTCAAAGGCAAACTCTCACGCATTGTGTCTATTAAACTGCACACGTTTATTACATGAACCAAACTGCACGTCTTATTCAATGAGTACAGCTTCATGCAATGTGTCAAGCTCACCTTTTTCATTGAATGAAACAAACTGCATTCATTGAATCATTGCATCAAACAACATTCAATGATTCAATGAATGACAGCTTATTCCTTGTTTGAATCGAAGAAACCTACCTCACTTATTTAGTGAATCCTACCACACACGTTCATTCAATGAAACAGATTGCACTTGTCAATTCAATGAGCCGAGAGACTCTTATACAGTCAATGTGTCAAGTTTAACGTTTTCATTCAATGAAACAAACTGCATTCATTGAATCATTGCATCAAACTACATTCATTGATTCAATGAATCAAACCTTATTCCTTGTTTCAAGGGAATACAACAATCTCCATTACATAATTAGACAAACTGCATACGTTCATTCCATGATAGAGGCTGCACATATCTACTCAATGAGTAGATTCTACTCTCATTCATTCAATGGCACAACTCTCACGCATTGTGTCTATTAAACTGCACACGTTTATTACATGAACCAAACTGCACGTCTTATTCAATGATTACAGCTTCATGCAATGTGTCAAGGTCACCTTTTTCATTGAATGAAACAAACTGCATTAATTGAATCATTGCATCAAACAACATTCATTGATTCAATGAATCACAGCTTATTCCTTGTTTGAATCGAAGAAACCTACCTCACTTATTTAGTGAATCCTACCACACACGTTCATTCAATGAAACAGACTGTTGTTGTCAATTCAATGAGCCGAGAGACTCTTATTCAGTCAATGTGTCAAGTTTAACGTTTGCATTCAATGAAACAAACTACATTCATTGAATCATTGTATCAAACTACATTCATTGATTCAATGAATCAAACCTTATCCCTTGTTTCAAGGGAATACATCAATCTCCAGTACATAGTTAGACAAACTGCATACGTTCATTCCATGAAAGAGGCTGCACTTATCTACTCAATGAGTAGATTCTACTCTCATTCATTCAAAGGCACAACTCTCACGCATTGTGTCTATTAAACTGCACACGTTTATTACATGAACCAAACTGCACGTCTTATTCAATGACTACAGCTTCATGCAATGTGTCAAGCTCTCCTTTTTCATTGAATGAAAAAAACTGAATTCATTGAATCATTGCATCAAACAACATTCATTGATTCAATGAATCACAGCTTATTCCTTGTTTGAATCGAAGAAACCTACCTCACTTATTTAGTGAATCCTACCACACACGTTCATTCAATGAAACAGACTGTTCTTGTCAATTCAATGAGCCGAGAGACTCTTATTCAGTCAATGTGTCAAGTTTAACGCTTTTATTCAATGAAACAAACTGCATTTCTCGGAACATTGCATCAAAATACATTCATTGATTCAATGAATCAAACCTTATTCCTTGTTTCAAGGGAATACAACAATCTCTATCACAAAGTAAGACAAACTGCATACGTTCATTCCATGATGGAGGCTGCACTTATCTACTCAATGAGTAGATTCTACTCTCATTCATTCAAAGGCACAACTCTCACGCATTGTGTCTATTAAACTGCACACGTTTATTACATGAACCAAACTGCACGTCTTATTCAATGAGTACAGATTCATGCAATGTGTCAAGCTCACCTTTTTCATTGAATGAAACAAACTGCATTCATTGAATCATTGCATCAAACAACATTCATTGATTCAATGAATCACAGCTTATTCCTTGTTTGAATCGAAGAAACCTACCTCACTTATTTAGTGAATCCTACCACACACGTTCATTCAATGAAACAGATTACACTTGTCAATTCAATGAGCCGAGAGACTCTTATTCAGTCAATGTGTCAAGTTTAACGTTTTCATTCAATGAAACAAACTACATTCATTGAATCATTGCATCAAACTACATTCATTGATTCAATGAATTAAACCTTATTCCTTGTTTCAAGGGTATACAACAATCTCCATGACATAGTTAGACAAAGTGCATACGTTCATTCCATGATAGAGGCTGCACTTATCTACTCAATGAGTAGATTCTACTCTCATTCATTCAATGGCACAACTCTCACGCATTGTGTCTATTAAACTGCACACGTTTATTACATGAACCAAACTGCACGTCTTATTCAATGAGTACAGCTTCATGCAATGTGTCAAGCTCACCTTTTTCATTGAATGAAACAAGCTGCATTAATTGAATCATTGCATCAAACAACATTCATTGATTCAATGAATCACAGCTTATTCCTTGTTTGAATCGAAGTAACCTACCTCACTTATTTAGTGAATCCTACCACACACGTTCATTCAATGAAACAGACTGCACTTGTCCATTCCATGAGCCGAGAGACTCTCATTCAATCAATGTGTCAAGTTTAACGCTTTTATTCAATGAAACAAACTGCTTTCATCGAATCATTGCATCAAAATAGATTCATTGATTCAATGAATCAAACCTTATTCCTTGTTTCAAGGGAATACAACAATCTCCATGAGTTAGTGAACCAAACTGCATACGTTCATTTCATGATAGATGCTGTATTTATCTACTCAATGAGTAGATTCAACTGTCATTTATTCAATGGCACAAGTCTCACGCATTGTGTCTATCAAACTGCACACGTTTATTACATGAACCAAACTGCACGTCTTATTCAATGAGTACAGCTTCATGCAATGTGTCAAGCTCACCTTTTTCATTGAATGAAACAAACTGCATTAATTGAATCATTGCATCAAACAACATTCATTGATTCAATGAATCACAGCTTATTCCTTGTTTGATTCGAAGAAACCTACCTCACTTATTTAGTGAATCCTACCACATACGTTCATTCAATGAAACAGATTGCACTTGTCAATTCAATGAGCCGAGAGACTCTTATTCAGTCAATGTGTCAAGTTTAACGTTTTCATTCAATGAAACAAACTACATTCATTGAATCATTGCATCAAACTACATTCATTGATTCAATGAATCAAACCTTATTCCTTGTTTCTAGGGAATACTACAATCTCCATTACATAGTTAGACAAACTGCATACGTACATTCCATGATAGAGGCTGCACTTATCTACTCAATGAGTAGATTCTACTCTCATTCATTCAATGGCACAACTCTCACGCATTGTGTCTATTAAACTGCACACGTTTATTACATGAACCAAACTGCACGTCTTATTCAATGAGTACAGCTTCATGCAATGTGTCAAGCTCACCTTTTTCATTGAATGAAACAAGCTGCATTAATTGAATCATTGCATGAAACAACATTCATTGATTCAATGAATCACAGCTTATTCCTTGTTTGAATCGAAGAAATCTACCTCACTTATTTAGTGAATCCTACCACACACGTTCATTCAATGAAACAGACTGCACTTGTCAATTCAATGAGCCGAGCGACTCTCATTCAATCAATGTGTCAAGTTTAACGCTTTTATTCAATGAAATAAAGTGCATTCATCGAATCATTGCATCAAACTGCATTCATTGATTCAATGAATCAAACCTTATTCCTTGTTTCAAGGGAATACAACAATCTCCATTAGTTAGTGAACCAAACTGCATACGTTCATTTCATGATAGAGGCTGCACTTATCAACTCAATGAGTAGATTCTACTCTCATTCATTCAATGGCACAAGTCTCACGTATTGTGTCTATCACACTGCACACGTTTATTACATGAACCAAACTGCACGTCTTATTCAATGAGTACAGCTTCATGCAATGTGTCAAGCTCACCTTTTTCATTGAATGAAACAAGCTGCATTAATTGAATCATTGCATCAAACAACATTCATTGATTCAATGAATCACAGCTTATTCCTTGTTTGAATCGAAGAAACCTACTTCACTTATTTAGTGAATCCTACCACACACGTTCATTCAATGAAACAGACTGCACTTGTCAATTCGATGAGCCTAGCGACTCTCATTCAATCAATGTGTCAAGTTTAACTCTTTTATTCAATGAAACAAACAGCGTTCATCGAATCATTGCATCAAACTAGATTCATTGATTCAAAGAATCAAACCTTATTCCTTGTTTCAAGGGAATACAACAATCTCCATTACATAGTTAGACAAACTGCATACGTTCGTTTCATGATAGAGGCGGCACTTATCAACTCAATGAGTAGATTCTACTCTCATTCATTCAATGGCACAAGTCTCACGTATTGTGTCTATCAAACTGCACACGTTTATTACATGAACCAAACTGCACGTCTTATTCAATGAGTACAGCTTCATGCAATGTGTCAAGCTCACCTTTTTCATTGAATGAAACAAACTGCATTCATTGAATCATTGCATCAAACAACATTCATTGATTCAATCAATCACAGCTTATTCCTTGTTTGAATCGAAGAAACCTACCTCACTTATTTAGTGAATCACACCACATACGTTCATTCAATGAAACAGATTGCACTGGTCAATTCAATGAGCCGAGAGACTCCTTTCAGTCAATGTGTCAAGTTTAACGTTTTCATGCAATGAAACAAAATTCAATCATTGAATCATAACATCAAACTACATTCATTGATTCAATGAATCAAACCCTATTCCTTGTTTCAAGGGAAGACAACAAACTCCATCACATAGTTAGACAAACTGCATACGTTCATTCCATGATAGAGGCTGCACTTATCTACTCAATGAGTAGATTCTACTCTCATTCATTCAAAGGCACAACTCTCACGCATTGTGTCTATTAAACTGCACACGTTTATTACATGAACCAAACTGCACTTCGTATTCAATGAGTACAGCTTCATGCAATGTGTCAAGCTCACCTATTTCATTGAATGAAAAAAGCTGCATTAATTGAATCATTGCATCAAACAACATTCATTGATTCAATGAATTAAACCTTATTCCTTGTTTCAAGGGTATACAACAATCTCCATGACATAGTTAGACAAAGTGCATACGTTCATTCCATGATAGAGGCTGCACTTATCCACTCAATGAGTAGATTCTACTCTCATTCATTCAATGGCACAACTCTCACGCATTGTGTCTATTAAACTGCACACGTTTATTACATGAACCAAACTGCACGTCTTATTCAATGAGTACAGCTTCATGCAATGTGTCAAGCTCACCTTTTTCATTGAATGAAACAAGCTGCATTAATTGAATCATTGCATCAAACAACATTCATTGATTCAATGAATCACAGCTTATTCCTTGTTTGAATCGAAGTAACCTACCTCACTTATTTAGTGAATCCTACCACATACGTTCATTCAATGAAACAGACTGCACTTGTCCATTCCATGAGCCGAGAGACTCTCATTCAATCAATGAGTCAAGTTTAACGCTTTTATTCAATGAAACAAACTGCTTTCATCGAATCATTGCATCAAAAGAGATTCATTGATTCAATGAATCAAACCTTATTCCTTGTTTCAAGGGAATACAACAATCTCCATGAGTTAGTGAACCAAACTGCATACGTTCATTTCATGATAGATGCTGTATTTATCTACTCAATGAGTAGATTCTACTCTCATTCATTCAAAGGCACAACTCTCACGCATTGTGTCTATTAAACTGCACACGTTTATTACATGAACCAAACTGCACGTCTTATTCAATGACTACAGCTTCATGCAATGTGTCAAGCTCTCCTTTTTCATTGAATGAAAAAAACTGAATTCATTGAATCATTGCATCAAACAACATTCATTGATTCAATGAATCACAGCTTATTCCTTGTTTGAATCGAAGAAACCTACCTCACTTATTTAGTGAATCCTACCACACACGTTCATTCAATGAAACAGACTGTTCTTGTCAATTCAATGAGCCGAGAGACTCTTATTCAGTCAATGTGTCAAGTTTAACGCTTTTATTCAATGAAACAAACTGCATTTCTCGGATCATTGCATCAAAATACATTCATTGATTCAATGAATCAAACCTTATTCCTTGTTTCAAGGGAATACAACAATCTCTATCACAAAGTAAGACAAACTGCATACGTTCATTCCATGATGGAGGCTGCACTTATCTACTCAATGAGTAGATTCTACTCTCATTCATTCAAAGGCACAACTCTCACGCATTGTGTCTATTAAACTGCACACGTTTATTACATGAACCAAACTGCACGTCTTATTCAATGAGTACAGATTCATGCAATGTGTCAAGCTCACCTTTTTCATTGAATGAAACAAACTGCATTCATTGAATCATTGCATCAAACAACATTCATTGATTCAATGAATCACAGCTTATTCCTTGTTTGAATCGAAGAAACCTACCTCACTTATTTAGTGAATCCTACCACACACGTTCATTCAATGAAACAGATTACACTTGTCAATTCAATGAGCCGAGAGACTCTTATTCAGTCAATGTGTCAAGTTTAACGTTTTCATTCAATGAAACAAACTACATTCATTGAATCATTGCATCAAACTCCATTCATTGATTCAATGAATTAAACCTTATTCCTTGTTTCAAGGGTATACAACAATCTCCATGACATAGTTAGACAAAGTGCATACGTTCATTCCATGATAGAGGCTGCACTTATCTACTCAATGAGTAGATTCTACTCTCATTCATTCAATGGCACAACTCTCACGCATTGTGTCTATTAAACTGCACACGTTTATTACATGAACCAAACTGCACGTCTTATTCAATGAGTACAGCTTCATGCAATGTGTCAAGCTCACCTTTTTCATTGAATGAAACAAGCTGCATTAATTGAATCATTGCATCAAACAACATTCATTGATTCAATGAATCACAGCTTATTCCTTGTTTGAATCGAAGTAACCTACCTCACTTATTTAGTGAATCCTACCACACACGTTCATTCAATGAAACAGACTGCACTTGTCCATTCCATGAGCCGAGAGACTCTCATTCAATCAATGTGTCAAGTTTAACGCTTTTATTCAATGAAACAAACTGCTTTCATCGAATCATTGCATCAAAATAGATTCATTGATTCAATGAATCAAACCTTATTCCTTGTTTCAAGGGAATACAACAATCTCCATGAGTTAGTGAACCAAACTGCATACGTTCATTTCATGATAGATGCTGTATTTATCTACTCAATGAGTAGATTCAACTGTCATTTATTCAATGGCACAAGTCTCACGCATTGTGTCTATCAAACTGCACACGTTTATTACATGAACCAAACTGCACGTCTTATTCAATGAGTACAGCTTCATGCAATGTGTCAAGCTCACCTTTTTCATTGAATGAAACAAACTGCATTAATTGAATCATTGCATCAAACAACATTCATTGATTCAATGAATCACAGCTTATTCCTTGTTTGATTCGAAGAAACCTACCTCACTTATTTAGTGAATCCTACCACATACGTTCATTCAATGAAACAGATTGCACTTGTCAATTCAATGAGCCGAGAGACTCTTATTCAGTCAATGTGTCAAGTTTAACGTTTTCATTCAATGAAACAAACTACATTCATTGAATCATTGCATCAAACTACATTCATTGATTCAATGAATCAAACCTTATTCCTTGTTTCTAGGGAATACTACAATCTCCATTACATAGTTAGACAAACTGCATACGTACATTCCATGATAGAGGCTGCACTTATCTACTCAATGAGTAGATTCTACTCTCATTCATTCAATGGCACAACTCTCACGCATTGTGTCTATTAAACTGCACACGTTTATTACATGAACCAAACTGCACGTCTTATTCAATGAGTACAGCTTCATGCAATGTGTCAAGCTCACCTTTTTCATTGAATGAAACAAGCTGCATTAATTGAATCATTGCATGAAACAACATTCATTGATTCAATGAATCACAGCTTATTCCTTGTTTGAATCGAAGAAATCTACCTCACTTATTTAGTGAATCCTACCACACACGTTCATTCAATGAAACAGACTGCACTTGTCAATTCAATGAGCCGAGCGACTCTCATTCAATCAATGTGTCAAGTTTAACGCTTTTATTCAATGAAATAAAGTGCATTCATCGAATCATTGCATCAAACTGCATTCATTGATTCAATGAATCAAACCTTATTCCTTGTTTCAAGGGAATACAACAATCTCCATTAGTTAGTGAACCAAACTGCATACGTTCATTTCATGATAGAGGCTGCACTTATCAACTCAATGAGTAGATTCTACTCTCATTCATTCAATGGCACAAGTCTCACGTATTGTGTCTATCACACTGCACACGTTTATTACATGAACCAAACTGCACGTCTTATTCAATGAGTACAGCTTCATGCAATGTGTCAAGCTCACCTTTTTCATTGAATGAAACAAGCTGCATTAATTGAATCATTGCATCAAACAACATTCATTGATTCAATGAATCACAGCTCATTCCTTGTTTGAATCGAAGAAACCTACTTCACTTATTTAGTGAATCCTACCACACACGTTCATTCAATGAAACAGACTGCACTTGTCAATTCGATGAGCCTAGCGACTCTCATTCAATCAATGTGTCAAGTTTAACTCTTTTATTCAATGAAACAAACTGCGTTCATCGAATCATTGCATCAAACTAGATTCATTGATTCAAAGAATCAAACCTTATTCCTTGTTTCAAGGGAATACAACAATCTCCATTACATAGTTAGACAAACTGCATACGTTCGTTTCATGATAGAGGCGGCACTTATCAACTCAATGAGTAGATTCTACTCTCATTCATTCAATGGCACAAGTCTCACGTATTGTGTCTATCAAACTGCACACGTTTATTACATGAACCAAACTGCACGTCTTATTCAATGAGTACAGCTTCATGCAATGTGTCAAGCTCACCTTTTTCATTGAATGAAACAAACTGCATTCATTGAATCATTGCATCAAACAACATTCATTGATTCAATCAATCACAGCTTATTCCTTGTTTGAAACGAAGAAACCTACCTCACTTATTTAGTGAATCACACCACATACGTTCATTCAATGAAACAGATTGCACTGGTCAATTCAATGAGCCGAGAGACTCCTTTTCAGTCAATGTGTCAAGTTTAACGTTTTCATGCAATGAAACAAAATTCAATCATTGAATCATAACATCAAACTACATTCATTGATTCAATGAATCAAACCCTATTCCTTGTTTCAAGGGAAGACAACAAACTCCATCACATAGTTAGACAAACTGCATACGTTCATTCCATGATAGAGGCTGCACTTATCTACTCAATGAGTAGATTCTACTCTCATTCATTCAAAGGCACAACTCTCACGCATTGTGTCTATTAAACTGCACACGTTTATTACATGAACCAAACTG
This sequence comes from Chiloscyllium punctatum, assembly GCF_047496795.1. Classification (NCBI taxonomy): domain Eukaryota; kingdom Metazoa; phylum Chordata; class Chondrichthyes; order Orectolobiformes; family Hemiscylliidae; genus Chiloscyllium; species Chiloscyllium punctatum. The sequence continues at coordinate 46,926,539 of NC_092754.1, read as the reverse complement.
CACGTCTTATTCAATGAGTACAGCTTCATGCAATGTGTCAAGCTCACCTATTTCATTGAATGAAAAAAGCTGCATTAATTGAATCATTGCATCAAACAACATTCATTGATTCAATGAATTAAACCTTATTCCTTGTTTCAAGGGTATACAACAATCTCCATGACATAGTTAGACAAAGTGCATACGTTCATTCCATGATAGAGGCTGCACTTATCCACTCAATGAGTAGATTCTACTCTCATTCATTCAATGGCACAACTCTCACGCATTGTGTCTATTAAACTGCACACGTTTATTACATGAACCAAACTGCACGTCTTATTCAATGAGTACAGCTTCATGCAATGTGTCAAGCTCACCTTTTTCATTGAATGAAACAAGCTGCATTAATTGAATCATTGCATCAAACAACATTCATTGATTCAATGAATCACAGCTTATTCCTTGTTTGAATCGAAGTAACCTACCTCACTTATTTAGTGAATCCTACCACACACGTTCATTCAATGAAACAGACTGCACTTGTCCATTCCATGAGCCGAGAGACTCTCATTCAATCAATGTGTCAAGTTTAACGCTTTTATTCAATGAAACAAACTGCTTTCATCGAATCATTGCATCAAAATAGATTCATTGATTCAATGAATCAAACCTTATTCCTTGTTTCAAGGGAATACAACAATCTCCATGAGTTAGTGAACCAAATTGCATACGTTCATTTCATGATAGATGCTGTATTTATCTACTCAATGAGTAGATTCAACTGTCATTTATTCAATGGCACAAGTCTCACGCATTGTGTCTATCAAACTGCACACGTTTATTACATGAACCAAACTGCACGTCTTATTCAATGAGTACAGCTTCATGCAATGTGTCAAGCTCACCTTTTTCATTGAATGAAACAAACTGCATTAATTGAATCATTGCATCAAACAACATTCATTGATTCAATGAATCACAGCTTATTCCTTGTTTGATTCGAAGAAACCTACCTCACTTATTTAGTGAATCCTACCACATACGTTCATTCAATGAAACAGATTGCACTTGTCAATTCAATGAGCCGAGAGACTCTTATTCAGTCAATGTGTCAAGTTTAACGTTTTCATTCAATGAAACAAACTACATTCATTGAATCATTGCATCAAACTACATTCATTGATTCCATGAATCAAACCTTATTCCTTGTTTCAAGGGAATACAACAATCTCCATTACATAGTTAGACAAACTGCATACGTTCATTCCATGGTAGAGGCTGCACTTATCTACTCAATGAGTAGATTCTACTCTCTTTCATTCAATGGCACAACTCTCACGCATTGTGTCTATTAAACTGCACACGTTTATAGCATGAACCAAACTGCACGTCTTATTGAATGAGTACAGTTTCATGCAATGTGTCAAGCTCACCTTTTTCATTGAATGAAAAAAGCTGCATTAATTGAATCATTGCATCAAAGAACATTCATTAATTCAATGAATCACAGCTTATTCTTTGTGTGAATCGAAGAAACCTACTTCACTTATTTAGTGAATCCTACCACACACGTTCATTCAATGAAACAGACTGCAGTTGTCAATTCGGTGAGCCGAGCGACTCCCATTCAATCAATGTGTCAAGTTTAACGCTTTTATTCAATGAAACAAACTGCGTTCATCGAATCATTGCATCAAACTAGATTCATTGATTCAATGAATCCAACCTTATTCCTTGTTTCAAGGGAATACAACAATATCCATTAGTTAGTGAACCAAACTGCATACGTTCATTTCATGATAGAGGCTGCACTTATCAACTCAATGAGTAGATTCTACTCTCATTCATTCAATGGCACAAGTCTCACGTATTGTGTCTATCAAACTGCACACGTTTATTACATGAACCAAACTGCACGTCTTATTCAATGAGTACAGCTTCATGCAATGTGTCAAGCTCACCTTTTTCATTGAATGAAACAAACTGCATTCATTGAATCATTGCATCAAACTACATTCATTGATTCAACGAATCACAGCTTATTCCTTGTTTGAATCGAAGAAATCTACCTCACTTATTTAGTGAATCCTACCACACACGTTCATTCAATGAAACAGACTGCACTTGTCAATTCAATGAGCCGAGAGACTCTTATTCAGTCAATATGTCAAGTTTAACGTTTTCATTCATTGAAACAAACTACATTCATTGAATCATGGCATCAAACTACATTCATTGATTCAATGAGTCAAACCATATTCCTTTTTCAAGGGAATAAAACAATCTCCATTACATAGTTAGACAAACTGCAAACGTTCATTCCATGATAGAGGCTGCACTTATCTACTCAATGAGTAGATTCTACTCTCATTCATTCAATGGCACAACTCTCACGCATTTTGTCTATTAAACTGCACACGTTTATTACATGAACCAATCTGCACGTCTTATTCAATGAGTACAGCTTCATGCAATGTGTCAAGCTCACGTTTTTCATTGAATGAAACAAGCTGCATTCATTGAATCATTGCATCAAACAACATTCATTGATTCAATGAATGACAGCTTATTCCTTGTTTGAATCGAAGAAACCTACCTCACTTATTTAGTGAATCCTACCACACACGTTCATTCAATGAAGCAGATTGCACTTGTCAATTCGATGAGCCGAGCGACTCTCATTCAATCAATGTGTCAAGTTTTACGCTTTTATTCAATGAAACAAACTGCATTCATCGAATCATTGCATCAAATTACATTCATTGATTCAATGAATCAAACCTTATTCCTTGATTCAAGGGAATACAACAATCTCCATCACATAGTTAGACAAACTGCATACGTTCATTCCATGATAGAGGCTGCATTTATCTACTCAATGAGTAGATTCTACTCTCATTCATTCAATGGCACAACTCTCACGCATTGTGTCTATTAAACTGCACACGTTTATTGCATGAACCAAACTGCACGTCTTATTCAATGAGTACAGCTTCATGCAATGTGTCAAGCTCACCTTTTTCATTGAATGAAACAAGCTGCATTAATTGAATCATTGCATCAAACAACATTCATTGACTCAATGAATCACAGCTTACTTCTTGTTTCAAGGGAATACAACAATCTCCATTACATAGTTAGACAAACTGCATACGTTCATTCCATGATAGAGGCTGCACTTATCTAGTCAATGAGTAGATTCTACTCTCATTCATTCAATGGCACAACTCTCACGCATTTTGTCTATTAAACTGCACACGTTTATTACATGAACCAATCTGCACGTCTTATTCAATGAGTACAGCTTCATGCAATGTGTCAAGCTCACGTTTTTCATTGAATGAAACAAGCTGCATTAATTGAATCATTGCATCAAACAACATTCATTGATTCAATGAATCACAGCTTATTCCTTGTTTGAATCGAAGAAACCTAACTCACTTATTTAGTGAATCCTACCACACACGTTCATTCAATGAAACAGATTGTACTTGTCAATTCAATGAGCCGAGAGACTCTTATTCAGTCAATGTGTCAAGTTAAACGTTTTCATTCAATGAAACAAACTACATTCATTGAATCATTGCATCAAACTACATTCATTGATTCAATGAATCAAACCTTATTCCTTGTTTCAAGGGAATACAACAATCTCCATTACATAGTTAGACAAACTGCATACGTTCAGTCCATGATAGAGGCTGCACTTATCAACTCAATGAGTAGATTCTACTCTCATTCATTCAATGGCACAACTCTCACGCATTGTGTCTATTAAACTGCACACGTTTATTACATGAACGTCTTATTCAATGAGTACAGCTTCATGCAATGTATCAAGCTCACCTTTTTCATTGAATGAAACAAGCTGCGTTAATTGAATCATTGCATCAAACAACATTCATTGATTCAATGAATCACAGCTTATTCCTTGTTTGAATCGAAGAAATCTACCTCACTTATTTAGTGAATCCTACCACACACGTTCATTCAATGAAACAGACTGCACTTGTCAATTCAATGAGCCGAGAGACTCTTATTCAGTCAATATGTCAAGTTTAACGTTTTCATTCATTGAAACAAACTACATTCATTGAATCATGGCATCAAACTACATTCATTGATTCAATGAGTCAAACCATATTTCTTGTTTCAAGGGAATACAACAATCTCCATTACATAGTTAGACAAACTGCATACGTTCATTCCATGATAGAGGCTGCACTTATCTACTCAATGAGTAGATTCTACTCTCATTCATTCAATGGCACAACTCTCACGCATTGTGTCTATTAAACTGCACACGTTTATTACATGAACCAAACTGCACGTCTTATTCAATGAGTACAGCTTCATGCAATGTGTCAAGCTCACCTTTTTCATTGAATGAAACAAGCTGCATTAATTGAATCATTGCATCAAACAACATTCATTGATTCAATGAATCACAGCTTATTCCTTGTTTGAATCGAAGAAACCTACCTCACTTATTTAGTGAATCCTACCACACACGTTCATTCAATGAAACAGACTGCACTTGTCAATTCGATGAGCCGAGCGACTCTCATTCAATCAATGTGTCAAGTTTAACGCTTTTATTCAATGAAACAAACTGCGTTCATCGAATCATTGCATCAAACTAGATTCATTGATTCAATGAATCAAACCTTATTCCTTGTTTCAAGGGAATACAACAATCTCCATCAGTTAGTGAACCAAACTGCATACGTTCATTTCATGATAGAGGCTGTATTAATCTACTCAATGAGTAGATTCTACTGTCATTCATTCAATGGCACAAGTCTCACGCATTGTGTGTATCAAACTGTGCACGTTTATTACATGAACCAAACTGCACGTCTTATTCAATGAGTACAGCTTCATGCAATGTGTCAAGCTCACCTTTTTCATTCAATGAAACAAACTACATTCATTGAATCATTGTATCAAACTACATTCATTGATTCAATGAATCAAACCTTATTCCTTGTTTCAAGGGAATACAACAATCTCCATTACATAGTTAGACAAACTGCATACGTTCATTCCATGATAGAGGCTGCACTTATCTACTCAATGAGTAGATTCTACTCTCATTCATTCAAAGGCACAACTCTCACGCATTGTGTCTATTAAACTGCACACGTTTATTACATGAACCAAACTGCACGTCTTATTCAATGAGTACAGCTTCATGCAATGTGTCAAGCTCACCTTTTTCATTCAATGAAACAAACTACATTCATTGAATCATTGTATCAAACTACATTCATTGATTCAATGAATCAAACCTTATTCCTTGTTTCAAGGGAATACAACAATCTCCATTAGTTAGTGAACCAAACTGCATACGTTCATTTCATGATAGAGGCTGCACTTATCAACTCAATGAGTAGATTCTTCTCTCATTCATTCAATGGCACAACTCTCATGCATTGTGTGTATTAAACTGCACACGTTTATTACATGAACCAAACTGCACGTCTTATTCAATGAGTACAGCTTCATGCAATGTGTCAAGCTCACCTTTTTCATTGAATGAAACAAGCTGCATTAATTGAATCATTGCATCAAACAACATTCATTGATTCAATGAATGACAGCTTATTCCTTGTTTGAATCGAAGAAACCTACCTCACTTATTTAGTGAATCCTACCACACACGTTCATTCAATGAAACAGACTGCACTTGTCAATTCGATGAGCCGAGCGACTCTCATTCAATCAATGTGTCAAGTTTAACGCTTTTATTCAATGAAACAAACTGCGTTCATCGAATCATTGCATCAAACTATAATTCATTGATTGAATGAATCAAACCTTATTCCTTGTTTCAAGGGAATACAACAATCTCCATTAGTTAGTGAACCAAACTGCATACGTTCATTTCATGATAGAGGCTGTATTAATCTACTCAATGAGTAGATTCTACTGTCATTCAGTCAATGGCACAAGTCTCACGCATTGTGTCTATCAAACTGCTCACGTCTATTACATGAACCAAACTGCACATCTTATTCAATGAGTACAGCTTCATGCAATGTGTCAAGCTCACCTTTTTCATTGAATGAAACAAGCTGCATTAATTGAATCAAACAACATTCATTGATTCAATGAATGACAGCTTATTCCTTGTTTGAATCGAAGAAACCTACCTCACTTATTTAGTGAATCCTACCACATGCGTTCATTCAATGAAACAGATTGCACTTGTCAATTGAACGAGCCGAGAGACTCTTATTCAGTCAATGTGTCATGTTTAACGCTTTCATTCAATGAAACAAACTACATTCATTGAATCATTGCATCAAACTACATTCATTGATTGAATGAATCAAAACGTATTCCTTGTCTCAAGGGAATACAACAATCTCCATCACATAGTTAGACAAACTGCATGCGTTCATTCCATGATAGAGGCTGCACTTATCTACTCAATGAGTAGATTCTACTCTCATTCATTCAAAGGCACAACTCTCACGCATTGTGTCTATTAAACTGCACACGTTTATTACATGAACCAAACTGCACGTCTTATTCAATGAGTACAGCTTCATGCAATGTGTCAAGCTCACCTTTTTCATTGAATGAAACAAGCTGCATTAATTGAATCATTGCATCAAACAACATTCATTGATTCAATGAATCACAGCTTATTCCTTGTTTGAATCGAAGAAACCTACCTCACTTATTTAGTGAATCCTACCACACACGTTCATTCAATGAAACAGACTGCACTTGTCAATTCAATGAGCCGAGCGACTCTCATTCAATCAATGTGTCAAGTTTAACGCTTTTATTCAATGAAACAAACTGCATTCATCGAATCATTGCATCAAACTACATTCATTGATTCAATGAATCAAACCTTATTCCTTGTTTCAAGGGAATACAACAATCTCCATTAGTTATTCAACCAAACTGCATACGTTCATTTCATGATAGAGGCTGCACTTATCAACTCAATGAGTAGATTCTACTCTCATTTCTTCAATGGCACAAGTTTCACGTATTGTGTCTATCAAACTGCACACGTTTATTACACGAACCAAACTGCACGTCTTATTCAATGAGTACAGCTTCATGCAATGAGTCACGCTCACCTTTTTCATTGAATGAAACAAACTGCATTCATTGAATCATTGCATCAAACAACATTCATTGATTCAATGAATCACAGCTTATTCCTTGTTTGAATCGAAGAAACCTACCTCACTTATTTAGTGAATCCTACCACACACGTTCATTCAATGAAACAGATTGCACTTGTCAATTCAATGAGCCGAGAGACTCTTATTCAGTCAATGTGTTAAGTTTAACGTGTTCATTCAATGAAACAAACTGCGTTCATCGAATCATTGCATCAAACTACATTCATTGATTCAATGAATCAAACCTTATTCCTTGTTTCAAGGGAATACAACAATCTCCATTAGTTAGTCAACCAAACTGCATACGTTCATTTCATGATAGAGGCTGCACTTATCAACTCAATGAGTTGATTCTACTCTCATTCATTCAATGGCACAAGTCTCACGTATTGTGTCTACCAAACTGCACGTCTTATTCAATGAGTACAGCTTCATGCAATGTGTCAAGCTCACCTTTTTCATTGAATGAAACAAACTGCATTCATTGAATCATTGCATCAAACAACATTCATTGATTCAATGAATCACAGCTTATTCCTTGTTTGAATCGAAGAAGCCTACCTCACTTATTTAGTGAATCCTACCACACACGTTCATTCAATGAAACAGATTGCACTTGTCAATTCAATGAGCCGAGAGACTCTTATTCAGTCAATATGTCAAGTTTAACGTTTTCATTCATTGAAACAAACTACATTCTTTGAATCATGGCATCAAACTACATTCATTGATTCAATGAGTCAAACCATATTCCTTGTTTCAAGGGAATACAACAATCTCCATTACATAGTTAGACAAACTGCATACGTTCATTCCATGATAGAGGCTGCACTTATCTACTCAATGAGTAGATTCTACTCTCATTCATTCAATGGCACAACTCTCACGCATTTTGTCTATTAAACTGCACACGTTTATTACATGAACCAAACTGCACGTCTTATTCAATGAGTACAGCTTCATGCAATGTGTCAAGCTCACGTTTTTCATTGAATGAAACAATCTGCGTTAATTGAATCATTGCATCAAACAACATTCATTGATTCAATGAATCACAGCTTATTCCTTGTTTGAATCGAAGAAATCTACCTCACTTATTTAGTGAATCCTACCACACACGTTCATTCAATGAAACAGACTGCACTTGTCAATTCAATGAGCCGAGAGACTCTTATTCAGTCAATATGTCAAGTTTAACGTTTTCATTCATTGAAACAAACTACATTCATTGAATCATGGCATCAAACTACATTCATTGATTCAATGAGTCAAACCATATTCCTTTTTCAAGGGAATAAAACAATCTCCATTACATAGTTAGACAAACTGCAAACGTTCATTCCATGATAGAGGCTGCACTTATCTACTCAATGAGTAGATTCTACTCTCATTCATTCAATGGCACAACTCTCACGCATTTTGTCTATTAAACTGCACACGTTTATTACATGAACCAATCTGCACGTCTTATTCAATGAGTACAGCTTCATGCAATGTGTCAAGCTCACGTTTTTCATTGAATGAAACAAGCTGCATTCATTGAATCATTGCATCAAACAACATTCATTGATTCAATGAATCACAGCTTATTCCTTGTTTGAATCGAAGAAACCTACCTCACTTATTTACTGAATCCTACCACACACGTTCATTCAATGAAACAGATTGCACTTGTCAATTCAATGAGCCGAGATACTCTTATTCAGTCAATGTGTCAAGTTTAACGTTTTCATTCAATGAAACAAACTACATTCATTGAATCATTGCATCAAACTACATTCATTGATTCAATGAATCAAACCTTATTCCTTGTTTCAACGGAATACAACAATCTCCATTACATAGTTAGACAAACTGCATACGTTCATTCCATGATAGAGGCTGCACTTATCTACTCAATGAGTAGATTCTACTCTCATTCATTCAATGGGACAATTCTCACGCATTGTGTCTATTAAACTGCACACGTTTATAGCATGAACCAAACTGCACGTCTTTTTCAATGAGTACAGCTTCATGCAATGTGTCAAGATCACCTTTTTCATTGAATGAAACAAGCTGCATTAATTGAATCATTGCATCAAAGAACATTCATTAATTCAATGAATCACAGCTTATTCCTTGTTGGAATCGAAGAAACCTACTTGACTTATTTAGTGAATCCTACCACACACGTTCATTCAATGAAACAGACTGCACTTGTCAATTCGATGAGCCTAGCGACTCTCATTCAATCAATGTGTCAAGTTTAACGCTTTTATTAAATGAAACAAACTGCGTTCATCGAATCATTGCATCAAACTAGATTCATTGATTCAAAGAATCAAACCTTATTCCTTGTTTCAAAAGAAGACAACAAACTCCATCACATAGTTAGACAAACTGCATACGTTCATTCCATGATAGAGGCTGCACTTATCTACTCAATGAGTAGATTCTACTCTCATTCATTCAAAGGCACAACTCTCACGCATTGTGTGTATCAAACTGTACACGTTTATTACATGAACCAAACTGCACGTCTTATTCAATGAGTACAGCTTCATGCAATGTGTCAAGCTCACCTTTTTCATTCAATGAAACAAACTACATTCATTGAATCATTGTATCAAACTACATTCATTGATTCAATGAATCAAACCTTATTCCTTGTTTCAAGGGAATACAACAATCTCCATTAGTTAGTCAACCAAACTGCATACGTTCATTTCATGATAGAGGCTGCACTTATCAACTCAATGAGTAGATTCTTCTCTCATTCATTCAATGGCACAACTCTCGCGCATTGTGTCTATTAAACTGCACACGTTTATTACATGAACCAAACTGCACGTCTTATTCAATGAGTACAGCTTCATGCAATGTGTCAAGCTCACCTTTTTCATTGAATGAAACAAGCTGCAGTAATTGAATCATTGCATCAAACAACATTCATTGATTCAATGAATGACAGCTTATTCCTTGTTTGAATCGAAGAAACCTACCTCACTTATTTAGTGAATCCTACCACACACGTTCATTCAATGAAACAGACTGCAGTTGTCAATTCGATGAGCCGAGCGACTCTCATTCAATCAATGTGTCAAGTTTAACGCTTTTATTCAATGAAACAAACTGCGTTCATCGAATCATTGCATCAAACTATAATTCATTGATTGAATGAATCAAACCTTATTCCTTGTTTCAAGGGAATACAACAATCTCCATTACATAGTTAGACAAACTGCATACGTTCATTTCATGATAGATGCTGTATTTATCTACTCAATGAGTAGATTCTACTCTCATTCAATCAATGGCACAACTCTCACGCATTGTGTCTATTAAACTGCACACGTTTATTGCATGAACCAAACTGCACGTCTTATTCAATGAGTACAGCTTCATGCAATGTGTCAAGCTCACCTTTTGCATTGAATGAAACAAGCTGCATTAATTGAATCATTGCATCAAACAACATTCATTGATTCAATGAATCACAGCTTACTTCTTGTTTCAAGGGAATACAACAATCTCCATTACATAGTTAGACAAACTGCATACGTTCATTCCATGATAGAGGCTGCACTTATCTACTCAATGAGTAGATTCTACTCTCATTCATTCAATGGCACAACTCTCACGCATTGTGTCTATTAAACTGCACACGTTTATTACATGAACGTCTTATTCAATGAGTACAGCTTCATGCAATGTGTCAAGCTCACCTTTTTCATTGAATGAAACAAGCTGCATTAATTGAATCATTGCATCAAACAACATTCATTGATTCAATGAATCACAGCTTATTCCTTTTTTGAATCGAAGAAATCTACCTCACTTATTTAGTGAATCCTACCACACACGTTCATTCAATGAAACAGACTGCACTTGTCAATTCAATGAGCCGAGAGACTCTTATTCAGTCAATATGTCAAGTTTAACGTTTTCATTCATCGAAACAAACTACATTCATTGAATCATGGCATCAAACTACATTCATTGATTCAATGAGTCAAACCATATTCCTTGTTTCAAGGGAATACAACAATCTCCATTACATAGTTAGACAAACTGCATACGTTCATTCCATGATAGAGGCTGCACTTATCTACTCAATGAGTAGATTCTACTCTCATTCATTCAATGGCACAACTCTCACGCATTGTGTCTATTAAACTGCACACGTTTATTACATGAACCAAACTGCACGTCATATTCAATGAGTACAGCTTCATGCAATGTGTCAAGCTCACCTTTTTCATTGAATGAAACAAGCTGCATTAATTGAATCATTGCATCAAACAACATTCATTGATTCAATGAATCACAGCTTATTCCTTGTTTGAATCGAAGAAACCTACCTCACTTACTTAGTGAGTCCTACCACACACGTTCATTCACTGAAACAGACTGCTCTTGTCAATTCGATGAGCCGAGCGACTCTCATTCAATCAATGTGTCAAGTTTAACGCTTTTATTCAATGAAACAAACTGCGTTCATCGAATCATTGCATCAAACTAGATTCATTGATTCAATGAATCAAACCTTATTCCTTGTTTCAAGGGAATACAACAATCTCCATCAGTAAGTGAACCAAACTGCATACGTTCATTTCATGATAGAGGCTGTATTAATCTACTCAATGAGTAGATTCTACTGTCATTCATTCAATGGCACAAGTCTCACGCATTGTGTGTATCAAACTGTACACGTTTATTACATGAACCAAACTGCACGTCTTATTCAATGAGTACAGCTTCATGCAATGTGTCAAGCTCACCTTTTTCATTCAATGAAACAAACTACATTCATTGAATCATTGTATCAAACTACATTCATTGATTCAATGAATCAAACCTTATTCCTTGTTTCAAGGGAATACAACAATCTGCATTAGTTAGTGAACCAAACTGCATACGTTCATTTCATGATAGAGGCTGCACTTATCAACTCAATGAGTAGATTCTTCTCTCATTCATTCAATGGCACAACTCTCACGCATTGTGTCTATTAAACTGCACACGTTTATTACATGAACCAAACTGCACGTCTTATTCAATGAGTACAGCTTCATGCAATGTGTCAAGCTCACCTTTTTCATTGAATGAAACAAGCTGCATTAATTGAATCATTGCATCAAACAACATTCATTGATTCAATGAATGACAGCTTATTCCTTGTTTGAATCGAAGAAACCTACCTCACTTATTTAGTGAATCCTACCACACACGTTCATTCAATGAAACAGACTGCACTTGTCAATTCGATGAGCCGAGCGACTCTCATTCAATCAATGTGTCAAGTTTAACGCTTTTATTCAATGAAACAAACTGCGTTCATCAAATCATTGCATCAAACTACATTCATTGATTCAATGAATCAAACCTTATTCCTTGTTTCAAGGGAATACAACAATGTCCATTAGTTAGTCAACCAAACTGCATACGTTCATTTCATGATAGAGGCTGTATTTATCTACTCAATGAGTAGGTTCTACTGTCATTCATTCAATGGCACAAGTCTCACGCATTGTGTCTATCAAACTGCACACGTTTATTACATGAACCAAACTGTACGTCTTATTCAATGAGTACAGCTTCATGCAATGTGTCAAGCTCACCTTTTTCATTGAATGAAACAAACTGCAGTCATTGAATCATTGCATCAAACAACATTCATTGATTCAATGAATCACAGCTTATTCCTTGTTTGAATCGAAGAAACCTACCTCACTTATTTAGTGAATCCTACCACACACGTTCATTCAATGAAACAGATTGCACTTGTCAATTCAATGAGCCGAGAGATCTCTTATTCAGTCAATGTGTCAAGTTTAACGTTTTCATTCAATGAAACAAACTACATTCATTGAATCATTGTATCAAACTACATTCATTGATTCAATGAATCAAACCTTATTCCTTGTTTCAAGGGAATACAACAATCTCCATTACATAGTTAGACAAACTGCATATGTTCATTCCATGATAGAGGCTGCACTTATCTACTCAATGAGTAGATTCTACTCTCATTCATTCAATGGCACAACTCTCACGCATTGTGTCTATTAAACTGCACACGTTTATTACATGAACTAAACTGCACGTCTTATTCAATGAGTACAGCTTCATGCAATGTGTCAAGCTCACCTTTTTCATTGAATGAAACAAGCTGCATTAATTGAATCATTGCATCAAACAACATTCATTGATTCAATGAATCACAGCTTATTCCTTCTTTGAATCGAAGAAACCTACCTCACTTATTTAGTGAATCCTACCACACACGTTCATTCAATGAAACAGACTGCACTTGTCAATTCGATGAGCCGAGCGACTCTCATTCAATCAATGTGTCAAGTTTAACGCTTTTATTCAATGAAACAAACTGCGTTCATCAAATCATTGCATCAAACTACATTCATTGATTCAATGAATCAAACCTTATTCCTTGTTTCAAGGGAATACAACAATCTCCATTAGTTAGTGAACCAAACTGCATACGTTCATTTCATGATAGAGGCTGCACTTATCAACTCAATGAGTAGATTCTACTCTCATTCATTCAATGGCACAAGTCTCACGTATTGTGTCTATCAAACTGCACACGTTTATTACACGAACCAAACTGCACGTCTTATTCAATGAGTACAGCTTCATGCAATGTGTCAAGCTCACCTTTTTCATTGAATGAAACAATCTGCATTCATTGAATCATTGCATCAAACAACATTCATTGATTCAATGAATCACAGCTTATTCCTTGTTTGAATCGAAGAAACCTACCTCACTTATTTAGTGAATCCTACCACACACGTTCAGTCAATGAAACAGACTGCACTTGTCAATTCGATGAGCCCAGAGACTCTCATTCAATCAATGTGTCAAGTTTAACGCTTTTATTCAATGAAACAAACTGCGTTCATCGAATCATTGCATCAAACTAGATTCATTGATTCAATGAATCAAACCTTATTCCTTGTTTCAAGGGAAGACAACAATCTCCATTAGTTAGTGAACCAAACTGCATACGTTCATTTCATGATAGAGGCTGTATTTATGTACTCAATGAGTAGATTCTACTGTCATTCATTCAATGGCACAAGTCTCACGCATTGTGTCTATCAAACTGCACACGTTTATTACATGAACCAAACTGCACGTCTTATTCAATGAGTACAGCTTCATGCAATGTGTCAAGCTCACCTTTTTCATTGAATGAAACAAACTGCATTCATCGATTCATTGCATCAAACAACATGCATTGATTCAATGAATCAAACCTTATTCCTTGTTTGAAGGGAATACAACAATCTCCATTACATAGTTAGACAAACTGCATACGTTCAGTCCATGATAGAGGCTGCACTTATCAACTCAATGAGTAGATTCTACTCTCATTCATTCAATGGCACAACTCTCACGCATTGTGTCTATTAAACTGCACACGTTTATTACATGAACCAAACTGCACGTCTTTTTCAATGAGTACAGCTTCATGCAATGTGTCAAGCTCACCTTTTTCATTGAATGAAACAAACTGCATTCATTGAATCATTGCATCAAACAACATTCATTGATTCAATGAATCACAGCTTATTCCTTGTTTGAATCGAAGAAACCTACCTCAATTATTCAGTGAATCCTACCACACACGTTCATTCAATGAAACAGATTGCACTTGTCAATTCAATGAGCCGAGAGACTCTTATTCAGTCAATGTGTCAAGTTTAACGTTTTCATTCAATGAAACAAACTACATTCATTGAATCATTGCATCAAACTACATTCATTGATTCAATGAATCAAACCTTATTCCTTGTTTCAAGGGAATACAACAATCTCCATTACATAGTTAGACAAACTGCATACGTTCAGTCCATGATAGAGGCTGCACATATCAACTCAATGAGTAGATTCTACTCTCATTCATTCAATGGCACAACTCTCACGCATTGTGTCTATTAAACTGCACACGTTTATTACATGAACCAAACTGCACGTCTTATTCAATGAGTACAGCTTCATGCAATGTGTCAAGCTCACCTTTTTCATTGAATGAAACAAGCTGCATTCATTGAATCATTGCATCAAACAACATTCACTGATTCAATGAATCACAGCTTATTCCTTGTTTGAATCGAAGAAACCTACCTCACTTATTTAGTGAATCCTACCACACACGTTCATTCAATGATACAGATTGCACTTGTCAATTCTATGAGCCGAGAGACTCTTATTCAGTCAATGTGTCAAGTTTAACGTTTTCATTCAATGAAACAAACTACATTCATTGAATCATTGCATCAAACTACATTCATTGATTCAATGAAGCACATCTTATTCCTTGTTTGAATCGAAGAAACCTACCTCACTTATTTAGTGAATCCTACCACACACGTTCATTCAATGAAACAGATTGCACTTGTCAATTCAATGAGCCGAGAGACTCTTATTCAGTCAATGTGTAAAGTTTAACGTTTTCATTCAATGAAACAAACTACATACATTGAATCATTGCATCAAACTCCATTCATTGATTCAATGAATCAAACCTTATTCCTTGTTTCAAGGGAATACAACAATCTCCATCACATAGTTAGGCAAACTGCATACGTTCTTTCCATGATAGAGGCTGCACTTATCTAAATATGAGTAGATTCTACACTCATTCATTCAAAGGCACAACTCTCACGCATTGTGTCTGTTAAACTGCACACGTTTATTACATGAACCAAACTGCACATCTTATTCAATGAGTACAGATTCATGCAATGTGTCAAGCTCACCTTTTTCATTGAATGAAACAAGCTGCATTAATTGAATCATTGCATCAAACAACATTCATTGATTCAATGAATGACAGCTTATTCATTGTTTGAATCGAAGAAACCTACCTCACTTATTTAGTGAATCCTACCACACACGTTCATTCAATGAAACAGACTGCACTTGTCAATTCGATGTGCCGAGAGACTCTCATTCAATCAATGTGTCAAGTTTAACGCTTTTATTCAATGAAACAAACTGCGTTCATCGAATCATTGCATCAAACTAGATTCATTGATTCAATGAATCAAACCTTATTCCTTGTTTCAAGGGAAGACAACAATCTCCATTAGTCAGTGAACCAAACTGCATACGTTCAATTCATGATAGAGGCTGTATTTATCTACTCAATGAGTAGATTCTACTGTCATTCATTCAATGGCACAAGTCTCACGCATTGTGTCTATCAAACTGCACACGTTTATTACATGAACCAAACTGCACGTCTTATTGAATGAGTACAGCTTCATGCAATGTGTCAAGCTCACCTTTTTCATTGAATGAAACAAACTGCATTCATTGAATCATTGCATACAACTACATTCATTGATTCAATGAATCAAACCTTATTCCTTGTTTCAAGGGAATACAACAATCTCCATCACATAGTTAGACAAACTGCATACGTTCATTCCATGATAGAGGTTGCACTTATCTACTCAATGAGTAGATTCTACTCTCATTCATTCAATGGCACAACTCTCACACATTGTGTCTATTAAACTGCACACGTTTATTACATGAACCAAACTGCACGTCTTATTCAATGAGTACAGCTTCATGCAATGTGTCAAGCTCACCTTTTTCATTGAATGAAACAAGCTGCATTAATTGAATCATTGCATCAAACAACATTCATTGATTCAATGAATCACAGCTTATTCCTTGTTTGAATCGAAGAAACCTACCTCACTTATTTAGTGAATCCTACCACAGACGTTCATTCAATGAAACAGACTGCACTTGTCAATTCAATGAGCCGAGCGACTCTCATTCAAACAATGTGTCAAGTTTAACGCTTTTATTCAATGAAACAAACTGCATTCATCGAATCATTCCATCAAACTACATTCATTGATTCAATGAATCAAACCTTATTCCTTGTTTCAAGGGAATACAACAATCTCCATTAGTTAGTCAACCAAACTGCATACGTTCATTTCATGATAGAGGCTGCACTTATCAACTCAATGAGTAGATTCTACTCTCATTCATTCAATGGCACAAGTCTCACGTATTGTGTCTATCAAACTGCACACGTTTATTACATGAACCAAACTGCACGTCTTATTCAATGAGTACAGCTGCATGCAATGTGTCAAGCTCACCATTTTCATTGAATGAAACAAACTGCATTAATTGAATCATTGCATCAAACAACATTCATTGATTCAATGAATCACAGCTTATTCCTTGTTTGAATCGAAGAAACCTACCTCACTTATTTAGTGAATCCTACCACACACGTTCATTCAATGAAACAGATTGCACTTGTCAATTCAATGAGCCGAGGGACTCTCATTCAATCAATGTGTCAAGTTTAACGCTTTTATTCAATGAAACAAACTGCGTTCATCGAATCATTGCCTCAAACTAGATTAATTGATTCAATGAATCAAACCTTATTCCTTGTTTCAAGGGAATACAACAATCTCCATTAGTTAGTGAACCAAACTGCATACGTTCATTTCATGATAGAGGCT
Source organism: Chiloscyllium punctatum (assembly GCF_047496795.1). Classification (NCBI taxonomy): domain Eukaryota; kingdom Metazoa; phylum Chordata; class Chondrichthyes; order Orectolobiformes; family Hemiscylliidae; genus Chiloscyllium; species Chiloscyllium punctatum. The sequence continues at coordinate 46,908,892 of NC_092754.1, read as the reverse complement.
GTATTTATCTACTCAATGAGAAGATTCAACTGTCATTCATTCAATGGCACAAGTCTCACGCATTGTGTCTATCAAACTGCACACGTTTATTACATGAACCAAAGTGCACGTCTTATTCAATGAGTACAGCTTCATGCAATGTGTCAAGCTCACCTTTTTCATTGAATGAAACAAACTGCATTCATCGATTCATTGCATCAAACAACATGCATTGATTCAATGAATCAAACCTTATTCCTTGTTTCAAGGGAATACAACAATCTCCATTAGTTAGTGAACCAAACTGCATACGTACATTTCATGATTGAGGCTGTATTTATCTCCTCAATGAGTAGATTCAACTGTCATTCATTCAATGGCACAAGTCTCACGCATTGTGTCTATCAAACTGCACACGTTTATTACATGAACCAAACTGCACGTCTTATGCAATGAGTACAGCTTCATGCAATGTGTCAAGATCACCTTTTTCATTGAATGAAACAAACTGCATTCATCGATTCATTGCATCAAACAACATGCATTGATTCAATGAATCAAACCTTATTCCTTGTTTCAAGGGAATACAACAATCTCCATTAGTTAGTGAACCAAACTGCATACGTTCATTTCATAATAGAGGCTGCACTTATCAACTCAATGAGTATATTCTACTCTCATTCATTCAATGGCACAACTCTCACGCATTGTGTCTATTTAACTGCACACTTTTATTACATGAACCAAACTTCACGTCTTATTCAATGAGTACAGCTTCATGCAATGTGTCAAGATCACCTTTTTCATTGAATGAAACAAGCTGCATTAATTGAATCATTGCATCAAACAACATTCATTGATTCAATGAATCACAGCTTATTCCTTGATGAATCGAAGAAACCTACCTCACTTATTTAGTGAATCCTACCACACACGTTCATTCAATGAAACAGACTGCAGTTGCCAATGCGATGAGCCGAGCGACTTCCATTCAATCAATGTGTCAAGTTTAACGCTTTTATTCAATGAAACAAACTGCGTTCATCGAATCATTGCATCAAACTACATTCATTGATTCAATGAATCAAACCTTATTCCTTGTTTCAAGGGAATACAACAATCTCCATTAGTTAGTGAACCAAACTGCAAACGTTCATTTCATGATAGAGGCTGTATTTATCTACTCAATGAGTAGATTCAACTGTCATTTATTCAATGGCACAAGTCTCCCGCATTGTGTCTATCAAACTGCACACGTTTATTACATGAAACAAACTGCAGGTCTTATTCAATGAGTACAGCTGCATGCAATGTGTCAAGCTCACCATTTTCATTGAATGAAACAAACTGCATTAATTGAATCATTGCATCAAACAACATTCATTGATTCAATGAATCACAGCTTATTCCTTGTTTGAATCGAAGAAACCTACCTCACTTATTTAGTGAATCCTACCACACACGTTCATTCAATGAAACAGATTGAACTTGTCAATTCAATGAGCCGAGAGACTCTTATTCAGTCAATGTGTCAAGTTTAACGTTTTCATTCAATGAAACAAACTACATTCATTGAATCATTGCATCAAACTACATTCATTGATTCAATGAATCAAACCTTATTCCTTGTTTCAAGGGAATACAACAATCTCCATCACATAGTTAGACAAACTGCATACGTTCATTCCATGATAGAGGCTGCACTTATCTACTCAATGAGTAGATTCTACTCTCATTCATTCAAAGGCACAACTCTCACGCATTGTGTCTATTAAACTGCACACGTTTATTACATGAACCAAACTGCACGTCTTATTCAATGAGTACAGCTTCATGCAATGTGTCAAGCTCACCTTTTTCATTGAATGAAACAAGCTGCATTAATTGAATCATTGCATCAAACAACATTCATTGATTCAATGAATGACAGCTTATTCATTGTTTGAATCGAAGAAACCTACCTCACTTATTTAGTGAATCCTACCACACACGTTCATTCAATGAAACAGACTGCACTTGTCAATTCGATGTGCCGAGAGACTCTCATTCAATCAATGTGTCAAGTTTAACGCTTTTATTCAATGAAACAAACTGCGTTCATCGAATCTTTGCATCAAACTAGATTCATTGATTCAATGAATCAAACCTTATTCCTTGTTTCAAGGGAAGACAACAATCTCCATTAGTTAGTGAACCAAACTGCATACGTTCATTTCATGATAGAGGCTGCACTTATCAACTCAATGAGTAGATTCTACTCTCATTCATTCAATGGCACAAGTCTCACGTATTGTGTCTATCAAACTGCACACGTTTATTACACGAACCAAACTGCACGTCTTATTCAATGAGTACAGCTTCATGCAATGTGTCAAGCTCACCTTTTTCATTGAATGAAACAATCTGCATTCATTGAATCATTGCATCAAACAACATTCATTGATTCAATGAATCACAGCTTATTCCTTGTTTGAATCGAAGAAACCTACCTCACTTATTTAGTGAATCCTACCACACACGTTCAGTCAATGAAACAGACTGCACTTGTCAATTCGATGAGCCCAGAGACTCTCATTCAATCAATGTGTCAAGTTTAACGCTTTTATTCAATGAAACAAACTGCGTTCATCGAATCATTGCATCAAACTAGATTCATTGATTCAATGAATCAAACCTTATTCCTTGTTTCAAGGGAAGACAACAATCTCCATTAGTTAGTGAACCAAACTGCATACGTTCATTTCATGATAGAGGCTGTATTTATGTACTCAATGAGTAGATTCTACTGTCATTCATTCAATGGCACAAGTCTCACGCATTGTGTCTATCAAACTGCACACGTTTATTACATGAACCAAACTGCACGTCTTATTCAATGAGTACAGCTTCATGCAATGTGTCAAGCTCACCTTTTTCATTGAATGAAACAAACTGCATTCATCGATTCATTGCATCAAACAACATGCATTGATTCAATGAATCAAACCTTATTCCTTGTTTGAAGGGAATACAACAATCTCCATTACATAGTTAGACAAACTGCATACGTTCAGTCCATGATAGAGGCTGCACTTATCAACTCAATGAGTAGATTCTACTCTCATTCATTCAATGGCACAACTCTCACGCATTGTGTCTATTAAACTGCACACGTTTATTACATGAACCAAACTGCACGTCTTTTTCAATGAGTACAGCTTCATGCAATGTGTCAAGCTCACCTTTTTCATTGAATGAAACAAACTGCATTCATTGAATCATTGCATCAAACAACATTCATTGATTCAATGAATCACAGCTTATTCCTTGTTTGAATCGAAGAAACCTACCTCAATTATTCAGTGAATCCTACCACACACGTTCATTCAATGAAACAGATTGCACTTGTCAATTCAATGAGCCGAGAGACTCTTATTCAGTCAATGTGTCAAGTTTAACGTTTTCATTCAATGAAACAAACTACATTCATTGAATCATTGCATCAAACTACATTCATTGATTCAATGAATCAAACCTTATTCCTTGTTTCAAGGGAATACAACAATCTCCATTACATAGTTAGACAAACTGCATACGTTCAGTCCATGATAGAGGCTGCACATATCAACTCAATGAGTAGATTCTACTCTCATTCATTCAATGGCACAACTCTCACGCATTGTGTCTATTAAACTGCACACGTTTATTACATGAACCAAACTGCACGTCTTATTCAATGAGTACAGCTTCATGCAATGTGTCAAGCTCACCTTTTTCATTGAATGAAACAAGCTGCATTCATTGAATCATTGCATCAAACAACATTCACTGATTCAATGAATCACAGCTTATTCCTTGTTTGAATCGAAGAAACCTACCTCACTTATTTAGTGAATCCTACCACACACGTTCATTCAATGATACAGATTGCACTTGTCAATTCTATGAGCCGAGAGACTCTTATTCAGTCAATGTGTCAAGTTTAACGTTTTCATTCAATGAAACAAACTACATTCATTGAATCATTGCATCAAACTACATTCATTGATTCAATGAAGCACATCTTATTCCTTGTTTGAATCGAAGAAACCTACCTCACTTATTTAGTGAATCCTACCACACACGTTCATTCAATGAAACAGATTGCACTTGTCAATTCAATGAGCCGAGAGACTCTTATTCAGTCAATGTGTAAAGTTTAACGTTTTCATTCAATGAAACAAACTACATACATTGAATCATTGCATCAAACTCCATTCATTGATTCAATGAATCAAACCTTATTCCTTGTTTCAAGGGAATACAACAATCTCCATCACATAGTTAGGCAAACTGCATACGTTCTTTCCATGATAGAGGCTGCACTTATCTAAATATGAGTAGATTCTACACTCATTCATTCAAAGGCACAACTCTCACGCATTGTGTCTGTTAAACTGCACACGTTTATTACATGAACCAAACTGCACATCTTATTCAATGAGTACAGATTCATGCAATGTGTCAAGCTCACCTTTTTCATTGAATGAAACAAGCTGCATTAATTGAATCATTGCATCAAACAACATTCATTGATTCAATGAATGACAGCTTATTCATTGTTTGAATCGAAGAAACCTACCTCACTTATTTAGTGAATCCTACCACACACGTTCATTCAATGAAACAGACTGCACTTGTCAATTCGATGTGCCGAGAGACTCTCATTCAATCAATGTGTCAAGTTTAACGCTTTTATTCAATGAAACAAACTGCGTTCATCGAATCATTGCATCAAACTAGATTCATTGATTCAATGAATCAAACCTTATTCCTTGTTTCAAGGGAAGACAACAATCTCCATTAGTCAGTGAACCAAACTGCATACGTTCAATTCATGATAGAGGCTGTATTTATCTACTCAATGAGTAGATTCTACTGTCATTCATTCAATGGCACAAGTCTCACGCATTGTGTCTATCAAACTGCACACGTTTATTACATGAACCAAACTGCACGTCTTATTGAATGAGTACAGCTTCATGCAATGTGTCAAGCTCACCTTTTTCATTGAATGAAACAAACTGCATTCATTGAATCATTGCATACAACTACATTCATTGATTCAATGAATCAAACCTTATTCCTTGTTTCAAGGGAATACAACAATCTCCATCACATAGTTAGACAAACTGCATACGTTCATTCCATGATAGAGGTTGCACTTATCTACTCAATGAGTAGATTCTACTCTCATTCATTCAATGGCACAACTCTCACACATTGTGTCTATTAAACTGCACACGTTTATTACATGAACCAAACTGCACGTCTTATTCAATGAGTACAGCTTCATGCAATGTGTCAAGCTCACCTTTTTCATTGAATGAAACAAGCTGCATTAATTGAATCATTGCATCAAACAACATTCATTGATTCAATGAATCACAGCTTATTCCTTGTTTGAATCGAAGAAACCTACCTCACTTATTTAGTGAATCCTACCACAGACGTTCATTCAATGAAACAGACTGCACTTGTCAATTCAATGAGCCGAGCGACTCTCATTCAAACAATGTGTCAAGTTTAACGCTTTTATTCAATGAAACAAACTGCATTCATCGAATCATTCCATCAAACTACATTCATTGATTCAATGAATCAAACCTTATTCCTTGTTTCAAGGGAATACAACAATCTCCATTAGTTAGTCAACCAAACTGCATACGTTCATTTCATGATAGAGGCTGCACTTATCAACTCAATGAGTAGATTCTACTCTCATTCATTCAATGGCACAAGTCTCACGTATTGTGTCTATCAAACTGCACACGTTTATTACATGAACCAAACTGCACGTCTTATTCAATGAGTACAGCTGCATGCAATGTGTCAAGCTCACCATTTTCATTGAATGAAACAAACTGCATTAATTGAATCATTGCATCAAACAACATTCATTGATTCAATGAATCACAGCTTATTCCTTGTTTGAATCGAAGAAACCTACCTCACTTATTTAGTGAATCCTACCACACACGTTCATTCAATGAAACAGATTGCACTTGTCAATTCAATGAGCCGAGGGACTCTCATTCAATCAATGTGTCAAGTTTAACGCTTTTATTCAATGAAACAAACTGCGTTCATCGAATCATTGCCTCAAACTAGATTAATTGATTCAATGAATCAAACCTTATTCCTTGTTTCAAGGGAATACAACAATCTCCATTAGTTAGTGAACCAAACTGCATACGTTCATTTCATGATAGAGGCTGTATTTATCTACTCAATGAGAAGATTCAACTGTCATTCATTCAATGGCACAAGTCTCACGCATTGTGTCTATCAAACTGCACACGTTTATTACATGAACCAAAGTGCACGTCTTATTCAATGAGTACAGCTTCATGCAATGTGTCAAGCTCACCTTTTTCATTGAATGAAACAAACTGCATTCATCGATTCATTGCATCAAACAACATGCATTGATTCAATGAATCAAACCTTATTCCTTGTTTCAAGGGAATACAACAATCTCCATTAGTTAGTGAACCAAACTGCATACGTACATTTCATGATTGAGGCTGTATTTATCTCCTCAATGAGTAGATTCAACTGTCATTCATTCAATGGCACAAGTCTCACGCATTGTGTCTATCAAACTGCACACGTTTATTACATGAACCAAACTGCACGTCTTATGCAATGAGTACAGCTTCATGCAATGTGTCAAGATCACCTTTTTCATTGAATGAAACAAACTGCATTCATCGATTCATTGCATCAAACAACATGCATTGATTCAATGAATCAAACCTTATTCCTTGTTTCAAGGGAATACAACAATCTCCATTAGTTAGTGAACCAAACTGCATACGTTCATTTCATAATAGAGGCTGCACTTATCAACTCAATGAGTATATTCTACTCTCATTCATTCAATGGCACAACTCTCACGCATTGTGTCTATTTAACTGCACACTTTTATTACATGAACCAAACTTCACGTCTTATTCAATGAGTACAGCTTCATGCAATGTGTCAAGATCACCTTTTTCATTGAATGAAACAAGCTGCATTAATTGAATCATTGCATCAAACAACATTCATTGATTCAATGAATCACAGCTTATTCCTTGATGAATCGAAGAAACCTACCTCACTTATTTAGTGAATCCTACCACACACGTTCATTCAATGAAACAGACTGCAGTTGCCAATGCGATGAGCCGAGCGACTTCCATTCAATCAATGTGTCAAGTTTAACGCTTTTATTCAATGAAACAAACTGCGTTCATCGAATCATTGCATCAAACTACATTCATTGATTCAATGAATCAAACCTTATTCCTTGTTTCAAGGGAATACAACAATCTCCATTAGTTAGTGAACCAAACTGCAAACGTTCATTTCATGATAGAGGCTGTATTTATCTACTCAATGAGTAGATTCAACTGTCATTTATTCAATGGCACAAGTCTCCCGCATTGTGTCTATCAAACTGCACACGTTTATTACATGAAACAAACTGCAGGTCTTATTCAATGAGTACAGCTGCATGCAATGTGTCAAGCTCACCATTTTCATTGAATGAAACAAACTGCATTAATTGAATCATTGCATCAAACAACATTCATTGATTCAATGAATCACAGCTTATTCCTTGTTTGAATCGAAGAAACCTACCTCACTTATTTAGTGAATCCTACCACACACGTTCATTCAATGAAACAGATTGAACTTGTCAATTCAATGAGCCGAGAGACTCTTATTCAGTCAATGTGTCAAGTTTAACGTTTTCATTCAATGAAACAAACTACATTCATTGAATCATTGCATCAAACTACATTCATTGATTCAATGAATCAAACCTTATTCCTTGTTTCAAGGGAATACAACAATCTCCATCACATAGTTAGACAAACTGCATACGTTCATTCCATGATAGAGGCTGCACTTATCTACTCAATGAGTAGATTCTACTCTCATTCATTCAAAGGCACAACTCTCACGCATTGTGTCTATTAAACTGCACACGTTTATTACATGAACCAAACTGCACGTCTTATTCAATGAGTACAGCTTCATGCAATGTGTCAAGCTCACCTTTTTCATTGAATGAAACAAGCTGCATTAATTGAATCATTGCATCAAACAACATTCATTGATTCAATGAATGACAGCTTATTCATTGTTTGAATCGAAGAAACCTACCTCACTTATTTAGTGAATCCTACCACACACGTTCATTCAATGAAACAGACTGCACTTGTCAATTCGATGTGCCGAGAGACTCTCATTCAATCAATGTGTCAAGTTTAACGCTTTTATTCAATGAAACAAACTGCGTTCATCGAATCTTTGCATCAAACTAGATTCATTGATTCAATGAATCAAACCTTATTCCTTGTTTCAAGGGAAGACAACAATCTCCATTAGTCAGTGAACCAAACTGCATACGTTCAATTCATGATAGAGGCTGTATTTATCTACTCAATGAGTAGATTCTACCGTCATTCATTCAATGGCACAAGTCTCACGCATTGTGTCTATCAAACTGCACACGTTTATTACATGAACCAAACTGCACGTCTTATTGAATGAGTACAGCTTCATGCAATGTGTCAAGCTCACCTTTTTCATTGAATGAAACAAACTGCATTCATTGAATCATTGCATACAACTACATTCATTGATTCAATGAATCAAACCTTATTCCTTGTTTCAAGGGAATACAACAATCTCCATCACATAGTTAGACAAACTGCATACGTTCATTCCATGATAGAGGCTGCACTTATCTACTCAATGAGTAGATTCTACTCTCATTCATTCAATGGCACAACTCTCACACATTGTGTCTATTAAACTGCACACGTTTATTACATGAACCAAACTGCACGTCTTATTCAATGAGTACAGCTTCATGCAATGTGTCAAGCTCACCTTTTTCATTGAATGAAACAAGCTGCATTAATTGAATCATTGCATCAAACAACATTCATTGATTCAATGAATCACAGCTTATTCCTTGTTTGAATCGAAGAAACCTACCTCACTTATTTAGTGAATCCTACCACACACGTTCATTCAATGAAACAGACTGCACTTGTCAATTCAATGAGCCGAGCGACTCTCATTCAAACAATGTCAAGTTTAACGCTTTTATTCAATGAAACAAACTGCATTCATCGAATCATTGCATCAAACTACATTCATTGATTCAATGAATCAAACCTTATTCCTTGTTTCAAGGGAATACAACAATCTCCATTAGTTAGTCAACCAAACTGCATACGTTCATTTCATGATAGAGGCTGCACTTATCAACTCAATGAGTAGATTCTACTCTCATTCATTCAATGGCACAAGTCTCACGCATTGTGTCTATCAAACTGCACACGTTTATTACATGAACCAAACTGCACGTCTTATTCAATGAGTACAGCTTCATGCAATGTGTCAAGCTCACCTTTTTCATTGAATGAAACAAACTGCATTCATTGAATCATTGAATCAAACAACATTCACTGATTCAATGAATCACAGCTTATTCCTTGTTTGAATCGAAGAAACCTACCTCACTTATTTAGTGAATCCTACCACACACGTTCATTCAATGAAACAGATTGCACTTGTCAATTCAATGAGCCGAGAGACTCTTATTCAGTCAATGTGTCAAGTTTAACGTTTTCATTCAATGAATCATTGCATCAAACTACATTCATTGATTCAATGAATCAAACCTTATTCCTTGTTTCAAGGGAATACAACAATCTCCATTACATAGTTAGACAAACTGCATACGTTCATTCCATGATAGAGGCTGCACTTATCAACTCAATGAGTAGATTCTACTCTCATTCATTCAATGGCACAACTCTCACGAATTGTGTCTATTAAACTGCACACTTTTATTACATGAACCAAACTTCACGTCTTATTCAATGAGTACAGCTTCATGCAATGTGTCAAGCTCACCTTTTGGAGTGAATGAAACAAGCTGCATTAATTTAATCATTGCATCAAACAACATTCATTGATTCAATGAATCACAGCTTATTCCTTGTTTGAATCGAAGAAACCTACCTCACTTATTTAGTGAATCCTACCACACACGTTCATTCAATGAAACAGATTGCACTTGTCAATTCAATGAGCCGAGATACTCTTATTCAGTCAATGTGTCAAGTTTAACGTTTTCATTCAATGAAACTAACTACATTCATTTAATCATTGCATCAAACTACATTCATTGATTCAATGAATCAAACCTTATTCCTTTTTTCAAGGGAATACAACAATCTCCATTACATAGTTAGACAAACTGCATACGTTCATTCCATGATAGAGGCTGCACTTATCTACTCAATGAGTAGATTCTACTCTCATTCATTCAATGGCACAACTCTCACACATTGTGTCTATTAAACTGCACACTTTTATTACATGAACCAAACTTCACGTCTTATTCAATGAGTACAGCTTCATGCAATGTGTCAAGCTCACCTTTTTCATTGAATGAAACAAGCTGCATTAATTGAATCATTGCATCAAACAACATTCATTGATTCAATGAATCACAGCTTATTCCTTGTTTGAATCGAAGAAACCTACCTCACTTATTTAGTGAATCCTACCACACACGTTCATTCAATGAAACAGATTGCACTTGTCAATTCAATGAGCCGAGAGACTCTCATTCAATCAATGTGTCAAGTTTAACGCTTTTATTCAATGAAACAAACTGCGTTCATCGAATCATTGCATCAAACTAGATTCATTGATTCAACGAATCAAACCTTATTCCTTGTTTCAAGGGAAGACAACAATCTCCATTAGTCAGTGAACCAAACTGCATACGTTCAATTCATGATAGAGGCTGTATTAATCTACTCAATGAGTAGATTCTACTGTCATTCATTCAATGGCACAAGTCTCACGCATTGTGTCTATCAAACTGCACACGTTTATTACATGAACCAAATTGCACGTCTTATTGAATGAGTACAGCTTCATGCAATGTGTCAAGCTCACCTTTTTCATTGAATGAAACAAACTGCATTCATTGAATCATTGCATACAACTACATTCATTGATTCAATGATTCAATCCTTATTCCTTGTTTCAAGGGAATACAACAATCTCCATCACATAGTTAGACAAACTGCATACGTTCATTCCATGATAGAGGCTGCACTTATCTACTCAATGAGTAGATTCTACTCTCATTCATTCAATGGCACAACTCTCACACATTGTGTCTATTAAACTGCACACGTTTATTACATGAACCAAACTGCACGTCTTATTCAATGAGTACAGCTTCATGCAATGTGTCAAGCTCACCTTTTTCATTGAATGAAACAAGCTGCATTAATTGAATCATTGCATCAAACAACATTCATTGATTCAATGAATCACAGCTTATTCCTTGTTTGAATCGAAGAAACCTACCTCACTTATTTAGTGAATCCTACCACACACGTTCATTCAATGAAACAGACTGCACTTGTCAATTCAATGAGCCGAGCGACTCTCATTCAAACAATGTGTCAAGTTTAACGCTTTTATTCAATGAAACAAACTGCATTCATCGAATCATTGCATCAAACTACATTCATTGATTCAATGAATCAAACCTTATTCCTTGTTTCAAGGGAATACAACAATCTCCATTAGTTAGTCAACCAAACTGCATACGTTCATTTCATGATAGAGGCTGCACTTATCAACTCAATGAGTAGATTCTACTCTCATTCATTCAATGGCATAAGTCTCACGTATTGTGTCTATCAAACTGCACACGTTTATTACATGAACCAAACTGCACGTCTTATTCAATGAGTACAGCTTCATGCAATGTGTCAAGCTCACCTTTTTCATTGAATGAAACAAACTGCATTCATTGAATCATTGCATCAAACTACATTCATTGATTCAATGAAGCACATCTTATTCCTTGTTTGAATCGAAGAAACCTACCTCACTTATTTAGTGAATCCTACCACACACGTTCATTCAATGAAACAGATTGCACTTGTCAATTCAATGAGCCGAGAGACTCTTATTCAGTCAATGTGTAAAGTTTAACGTTTTCATTCAATGAAACAAACTACATACATTGAATCATTGCATCAAACTCCATTCATTGATTCAATGAATCAAACCTTATTCCTTGTTTCAAGGGAATACAACAATCTCCATCACATAGTTAGGCAAACTGCATACGTTCTTTCCATGATAGAGGCTGCACTTATCTAAATATGAGTAGATTCTACACTCATTCATTCAAAGGCACAACTCTCACGCATTGTGTCTGTTAAACTGCACACGTTTATTACATGAACCAAACTGCACATCTTATTCAATGAGTACAGATTCATGCAATGTGTCAAGCTCACCTTTTTCATTGAATGAAACAAGCTGCATTAATTGAATCATTGCATCAAACAACATTCATTGATTCAATGAATGACAGCTTATTCATTGTTTGAATCGAAGAAACCTACCTCACTTATTTAGTGAATCCTACCACACACGTTCATTCAATGAAACAGACTGCACTTGTCAATTCGATGTGCCGAGAGACTCTCATTCAATCAATGTGTCAAGTTTAACGCTTTTATTCAATGAAACAAACTGCGTTCATCGAATCATTGCATCAAACTAGATTCATTGATTCAATGAATCAAACCTTATTCCTTGTTTCAAGGGAAGACAACAATCTCCATTAGTCAGTGAACCAAACTGCATACGTTCAATTCATGATAGAGGCTGTATTTATCTACTCAATGAGTAGATTCTACTGTCATTCATTCAATGGCACAAGTCTCACGCATTGTGTCTATCAAACTGCACACGTTTATTACATGAACCAAACTGCACGTCTTATTGAATGAGTACAGCTTCATGCAATGTGTCAAGCTCACCTTTTTCATTGAATGAAACAAACTGCATTCATTGAATCATTGCATACAACTACATTCATTGATTCAATGAATCAAACCTTATTCCTTGTTTCAAGGGAATACAACAATCTCCATCACATAGTTAGACAAACTGCATACGTTCATTCCATGATAGAGGTTGCACTTATCTACTCAATGAGTAGATTCTACTCTCATTCATTCAATGGCACAACTCTCACACATTGTGTCTATTAAACTGCACACGTTTATTACATGAACCAAACTGCACGTCTTATTCAATGAGTACAGCTTCATGCAATGTGTCAAGCTCACCTTTTTCATTGAATGAAACAAGCTGCATTAATTGAATCATTGCATCAAACAACATTCATTGATTCAATGAATCACAGCTTATTCCTTGTTTGAATCGAAGAAACCTACCTCACTTATTTAGTGAATCCTACCACAGACGTTCATTCAATGAAACAGACTGCACTTGTCAATTCAATGAGCCGAGCGACTCTCATTCAAACAATGTGTCAAGTTTAACGCTTTTATTCAATGAAACAAACTGCATTCATCGAATCATTCCATCAAACTACATTCATTGATTCAATGAATCAAACCTTATTCCTTGTTTCAAGGGAATACAACAATCTCCATTAGTTAGTCAACCAAACTGCATACGTTCATTTCATGATAGAGGCTGCACTTATCAACTCAATGAGTAGATTCTACTCTCATTCATTCAATGGCACAAGTCTCACGTATTGTGTCTATCAAACTGCACACGTTTATTACATGAACCAAACTGCACGTCTTATTCAATGAGTACAGCTGCATGCAATGTGTCAAGCTCACCATTTTCATTGAATGAAACAAACTGCATTAATTGAATCATTGCATCAAACAACATTCATTGATTCAATGAATCACAGCTTATTCCTTGTTTGAATCGAAGAAACCTACCTCACTTATTTAGTGAATCCTACCACACACGTTCATTCAATGAAACAGATTGCACTTGTCAATTCAATGAGCCGAGGGACTCTCATTCAATCAATGTGTCAAGTTTAACGCTTTTATTCAATGAAACAAACTGCGTTCATCGAATCATTGCCTCAAACTAGATTAATTGATTCAATGAATCAAACCTTATTCCTTGTTTCAAGGGAATACAACAATCTCCATTAGTTAGTGAACCAAACTGCATACGTTCATTTCATGATAGAGGCTGTATTTATCTACTCAATGAGAAGATTCAACTGTCATTCATTCAATGGCACAAGTCTCACGCATTGTGTCTATCAAACTGCACACGTTTATTACATGAACCAAAGTGCACGTCTTATTCAATGAGTACAGCTTCATGCAATGTGTCAAGCTCACCTTTTTCATTGAATGAAACAAACTGCATTCATCGATTCATTGCATCAAACAACATGCATTGATTCAATGAATCAAACCTTATTCCTTGTTTCAAGGGAATACAACAATCTCCATTAGTTAGTGAACCAAACTGCATACGTACATTTCATGATTGAGGCTGTATTTATCTCCTCAATGAGTAGATTCAACTGTCATTCATTCAATGGCACAAGTCTCACGCATTGTGTCTATCAAACTGCACACGTTTATTACATGAACCAAACTGCACGTCTTATGCAATGAGTACAGCTTCATGCAATGTGTCAAGATCACCTTTTTCATTGAATGAAACAAACTGCATTCATCGATTCATTGCATCAAACAACATGCATTGATTCAATGAATCAAACCTTATTCCTTGTTTCAAGGGAATACAACAATCTCCATTAGTTAGTGAACCAAACTGCATACGTTCATTTCATAATAGAGGCTGCACTTATCAACTCAATGAGTATATTCTACTCTCATTCATTCAATGGCACAACTCTCACGCATTGTGTCTATTTAACTGCACACTTTTATTACATGAACCAAACTTCACGTCTTATTCAATGAGTACAGCTTCATGCAATGTGTCAAGATCACCTTTTTCATTGAATGAAACAAGCTGCATTAATTGAATCATTGCATCAAACAACATTCATTGATTCAATGAATCACAGCTTATTCCTTGATGAATCGAAGAAACCTACCTCACTTATTTAGTGAATCCTACCACACACGTTCATTCAATGAAACAGACTGCAGTTGCCAATGCGATGAGCCGAGCGACTTCCATTCAATCAATGTGTCAAGTTTAACGCTTTTATTCAATGAAACAAACTGCGTTCATCGAATCATTGCATCAAACTACATTCATTGATTCAATGAATCAAACCTTATTCCTTGTTTCAAGGGAATACAACAATCTCCATTAGTTAGTGAACCAAACTGCAAACGTTCATTTCATGATAGAGGCTGTATTTATCTACTCAATGAGTAGATTCAACTGTCATTTATTCAATGGCACAAGTCTCCCGCATTGTGTCTATCAAACTGCACACGTTTATTACATGAAACAAACTGCAGGTCTTATTCAATGAGTACAGCTGCATGCAATGTGTCAAGCTCACCATTTTCATTGAATGAAACAAACTGCATTAATTGAATCATTGCATCAAACAACATTCATTGATTCAATGAATCACAGCTTATTCCTTGTTTGAATCGAAGAAACCTACCTCACTTATTTAGTGAATCCTACCACACACGTTCATTCAATGAAACAGATTGAACTTGTCAATTCAATGAGCCGAGAGACTCTTATTCAGTCAATGTGTCAAGTTTAACGTTTTCATTCAATGAAACAAACTACATTCATTGAATCATTGCATCAAACTACATTCATTGATTCAATGAATCAAACCTTATTCCTTGTTTCAAGGGAATACAACAATCTCCATCACATAGTTAGACAAACTGCATACGTTCATTCCATGATAGAGGCTGCACTTATCTACTCAATGAGTAGATTCTACTCTCATTCATTCAAAGGCACAACTCTCACGCATTGTGTCTATTAAACTGCACACGTTTATTACATGAACCAAACTGCACGTCTTATTCAATGAGTACAGCTTCATGCAATGTGTCAAGCTCACCTTTTTCATTGAATGAAACAAGCTGCATTAATTGAATCATTGCATCAAACAACATTCATTGATTCAATGAATGACAGCTTATTCATTGTTTGAATCGAAGAAACCTACCTCACTTATTTAGTGAATCCTACCACACACGTTCATTCAATGAAACAGACTGCACTTGTCAATTCGATGTGCCGAGAGACTCTCATTCAATCAATGTGTCAAGTTTAACGCTTTTATTCAATGAAACAAACTGCGTTCATCGAATCTTTGCATCAAACTAGATTCATTGATTCAATGAATCAAACCTTATTCCTTGTTTCAAGGGAAGACAACAATCTCCATTAGTCAGTGAACCAAACTGCATACGTTCAATTCATGATAGAGGCTGTATTTATCTACTCAATGAGTAGATTCTACCGTCATTCATTCAATGGCACAAGTCTCACGCATTGTGTCTATCAAACTGCACACGTTTATTACATGAACCAAACTGCACGTCTTATTGAATGAGTACAGCTTCATGCAATGTGTCAAGCTCACCTTTTTCATTGAATGAAACAAACTGCATTCATTGAATCATTGCATACAACTACATTCATTGATTCAATGAATCAAACCTTATTCCTTGTTTCAAGGGAATACAACAATCTCCATCACATAGTTAGACAAACTGCATACGTTCATTCCATGATAGAGGCTGCACTTATCTACTCAATGAGTAGATTCTACTCTCATTCATTCAATGGCACAACTCTCACACATTGTGTCTATTAAACTGCACACGTTTATTACATGAACCAAACTGCACGTCTTATTCAATGAGTACAGCTTCATGCAATGTGTCAAGCTCACCTTTTTCATTGAATGAAACAAACTGCATTCATTGAATCATTGAATCAAACAACATTCACTGATTCAATGAATCACAGCTTATTCCTTGTTTGAATCGAAGAAACCTACCTCACTTATTTAGTGAATCCTACCACACACGTTCATTCAATGAAACAGATTGCACTTGTCAATTCAATGAGCCGAGAGACTCTTATTCAGTCAATGTGTCAAGTTTAACGTTTTCATTCAATGAATCATTGCATCAAACTACATTCATTGATTCAATGAATCAAACCTTATTCCTTGTTTCAAGGGAATACAACAATCTCCATTACATAGTTAGACAAACTGCATACGTTCATTCCATGATAGAGGCTGCACTTATCAACTCAATGAGTAGATTCTACTCTCATTCATTCAATGGCACAACTCTCACGAATTGTGTCTATTAAACTGCACACTTTTATTACATGAACCAAACTTCACGTCTTATTCAATGAGTACAGCTTCATGCAATGTGTCAAGCTCACCTTTTGGAGTGAATGAAACAAGCTGCATTAATTTAATCATTGCATCAAACAACATTCATTGATTCAATGAATCACAGCTTATTCCTTGTTTGAATCGAAGAAACCTACCTCACTTATTTAGTGAATCCTACCACACACGTTCATTCAATGAAACAGATTGCACTTGTCAATTCAATGAGCCGAGATACTCTTATTCAGTCAATGTGTCAAGTTTAACGTTTTCATTCAATGAAACTAACTACATTCATTTAATCATTGCATCAAACTACATTCATTGATTCAATGAATCAAACCTTATTCCTTTTTTCAAGGGAATACAACAATCTCCATTACATAGTTAGACAAACTGCATACGTTCATTCCATGATAGAGGCTGCACTTATCTACTCAATGAGTAGATTCTACTCTCATTCATTCAATGGCACAACTCTCACACATTGTGTCTATTAAACTGCACACTTTTATTACATGAACCAAACTTCACGTCTTATTCAATGAGTACAGCTTCATGCAATGTGTCAAGCTCACCTTTTTCATTGAATGAAACAAGCTGCATTAATTGAATCATTGCATCAAACAACATTCATTGATTCAATGAATCACAGCTTATTCCTTGTTTGAATCGAAGAAACCTACCTCACTTATTTAGTGAATCCTACCACACACGTTCATTCAATGAAACAGATTGCACTTGTCAATTCAATGAGCCGAGAGACTCTCATTCAATCAATGTGTCAAGTTTAACGCTTTTATTCAATGAAACAAACTGCGTTCATCGAATCATTGCATCAAACTAGATTCATTGATTCAACGAATCAAACCTTATTCCTTGTTTCAAGGGAAGACAACAATCTCCATTAGTCAGTGAACCAAACTGCATACGTTCAATTCATGATAGAGGCTGTATTAATCTACTCAATGAGTAGATTCTACTGTCATTCATTCAATGGCACAAGTCTCACGCATTGTGTCTATCAAACTGCACACGTTTATTACATGAACCAAATTGCACGTCTTATTGAATGAGTACAGCTTCATGCAATGTGTCAAGCTCACCTTTTTCATTGAATGAAACAAACTGCATTCATTGAATCATTGCATACAACTACATTCATTGATTCAATGATTCAATCCTTATTCCTTGTTTCAAGGGAATACAACAATCTCCATCACATAGTTAGACAAACTGCATACGTTCATTCCATGATAGAGGCTGCACTTATCTACTCAATGAGTAGATTCTACTCTCATTCATTCAATGGCACAACTCTCACACATTGTGTCTATTAAACTGCACACGTTTATTACATGAACCAAACTGCACGTCTTATTCAATGAGTACAGCTTCATGCAATGTGTCAAGCTCACCTTTTTCATTGAATGAAACAAGCTGCATTAATTGAATCATTGCATCAAACAACATTCATTGATTCAATGAATCACAGCTTATTCCTTGTTTGAATCGAAGAAACCTACCTCACTTATTTAGTGAATCCTACCACACACGTTCATTCAATGAAACAGACTGCACTTGTCAATTCAATGAGCCGAGCGACTCTCATTCAAACAATGTGTCAAGTTTAACGCTTTTATTCAATGAAACAAACTGCATTCATCGAATCATTGCATCAAACTACATTCATTGATTCAATGAATCAAACCTTATTCCTTGTTTCAAGGGAATACAACAATCTCCATTAGTTAGTCAACCAAACTGCATACGTTCATTTCATGATAGAGGCTGCACTTATCAACTCAATGAGTAGATTCTACTCTCATTCATTCAATGGCATAAGTCTCACGTATTGTGTCTATCAAACTGCACACGTTTATTACATGAACCAAACTGCACGTCTTATTCAATGAGTACAGCTTCATGCAATGTGTCAAGCTCACCTTTTTCATTGAATGAAACAAACTGCATTCATTGAATCATTGCATCAAACAACATTCATTGATTCAATGAATCACAGCTTATTCCTTGTTTGAATCGAAGAAACCTACCTCACTTATTTAGTGAATCCTACCACACACGTTCATTCAATGAAACAGATTGCACTTGTCAATTCAATGAGCCGAGGGACTCTCATTCAATCAATGTGTCAAGTTTAACGCTTTTATTCAATGAAACAAACTGCGTTCATCGAATCATTGCCTCAAACTAGATTCATTGATTCAATGAATCAAACCTTATTCCTTGTTTCAAGGGAATACAACAATCTCCATTAGTTAGTGAACCAAACTGCATACGTTCATTTCATGATAGAGGCTGTATTTATCTACTCAATGAGAAGATTCAACTGTCATTCATTCAATGGCACAAGTCTCACGCATTGTGTCTATCAAACTGCACACGTTTATTACATGAACCAAAGTGCACGTCTTATTCAATGAGTACAGCTTCATGCAATGTGTCAAGCTCACCTTTTTCATTGAATGAAACAAACTGCATTCATCGATTCATTGCATCAAACAACATGCATTGATTCAATGAATCAAACCTTATTCCTTGTTTCAAGGGAATACAACAATCTCCATTAGTTAGTGAACCAAACTGCATACGTTCATTTCATGATAGAGGCTGTATTTATCTACTCAATGAGTAGATTCAACTGTCATTCATTCAATGGCACAAGTCTCACACATTGTGTCTATCAAAATGCACACGTTTATTACATGAACCAAACTGCACGTCTTATGCAATGAGTACAGCTTCATGCAATGTGTCAAGATCACCTTTTTCATTGAATGAAACAAACTGCATTCATCGATTCATTGCATCAAACAACATGCATTGATTCAATGAATCAAACCTTATTCCTTGTTTCAAGGGAATACAACAATCTCCATTAGTTAGTGAACCAAACTGCATACGTTCATTTCATAATAGAGGCTGTATTTATCTACTCAATGAGTAGATTCAACTGTCATTCATTCAATGGCACAAGTCTCACGCATTGTGTCTATCAAACTGCACACGTTTATTACATGAACCAAACTGCACGTCTTATGCAATGAGTACAGCTTCATGCAATGTGTCAAGCTCACCTTTTTCATTGAAAGAAACAAGCTGCATTAATTGAATCATTGCATCAAACAACATTCATTGATTCAATGAATCACAGCTTATTCCTTGATGAATCGAAGAAACCTACCTCACTTATTTAGTGAATCCTACCACACACGTTAATTCAATGAAACAGACTGCACTTGCCAATGCGATGAGCCGAGCGACTTCCATTCAATCAATGTGTCAAGTTTAACGCTTTTATTCAATGAAACAAACTGCGTTCATCGAATCATTGCATCAAACTACATTCATTGAATCAATGAATCAAACCTTATTCCTTGTTTCAAGGGAATACAACAATCTCCATTAGTTAGTGAACCAAACTGCAAACGTTCATTTCATGATAGAGGCTGTATTTATCTCCTAAATGAGTAGATTCAACTGTCATTTATTCAATGGCACAAGTCTCCCGCATTGTGTCTCTCAAACTGCACACGTTTATTACATGAAACAAACTGCACGTCTTATTCAATGAGTACAGCTTCATGCAATGTGTCAAGCTCACCTTTTTCATTGAATGAAACAAACTGCATTCATCGATTCATTGCATCAAACAACATGCATTGATTCAATGAATCAAACCTTATTCCTTGTTTGAAGGGAATACAACAATCTCCATTACATAGTTAGACAAACTGCATACGTTCAGTCCATGATAGAGGCTGCACTTATCAACTCAATGAGTAGATTCTACTCTCATTCATTCAATGGCACAACTCTCACGCATTGTGTGTATTAAACTGCACACGTTTATTACATGAACCAAACTGCACGTCTTATTCAATGAGTACAGCTTCATGCAATGTGTCAAGCTCACCTTTTTCATTGAATGAAACAAACTGCATTCATTGAATCATTGCATCAAACAACATTCACTGATTCAATGAATCACAGCTTATTCCTTGTTTGAATCGAAGAAACCTACCTCACTTATTTAGTGAATCCTACCACACACGTTCATTCAATGAAACAGATTGCACTTGTCAATTCAATGAGCCGAGAGACTCTTATTCAGTCAATGTGTCAAGTTTAACGTTTTCATTCAATGAAACAAACTACATTCATTGAATCATTGCATCAAACTACATTCATTGATTCAATGAATCAAACCTTATTCCTTGTTTCAAGGGAATACAACAATCTACATTACATATTTAGACAAACTGCATACGTTCATTCCATGATAGAGGCTGCACTTATCTACTCAATGAGTAGATTCTACTCTCATTCATTCAAAGGCACAACTCTCACGCATTGTGTCTATTAAACTGCACACTTTTATTACATGAACCAAACTTCACGTCTTATTCAATGAGTACAGATTCATGCAATGTGTCAAGCTCACCTTTTGGATTGAATGAAACAAGCTGCATTAATTTAATCATTGCATCAAACAACATTCATTGATTCAATGAATCACAGCTTATTCCTTGTTTGAATCGAAGAAACCTACCTCACTTATTTAGTGAATCCTACCACACACGTTCATTCAATGAAACAGATTGCACTTGTCAATTCAATGAGCCGAGATACTCTTATTCAGTCAATGTGTCAAGTTTAACGTTTTCATTCAATGAAACTAACTACATTCATTGAATCATTGCATCAAACTACATTCATTGATTCAATGAATCAAACCTTATTCCTTGTTTCAAGGGAATACAACAATCTCCATTACATAGTTAGACAAACTGCATACGTTCATTCCATGATAGAGGCTGCACTTATCAACTCAATGAGTAGATTCTACTCTCATTCATTCAATGGCACAACTCTCACGCATTGTGTCTATTAAACTGCACACTTTTATTACATGAACCAAACTTCACGTCTTATTCAATGAGTACAGCTTCATGCAATGTGTCAAGCTCACCTTTTTCATTGAATGAAACAAGCTGCATTAATTGAATCATTGCATCAAACAACATTCATTGATTCAATGAATCACAGCTTATTCCTTGTTTGAATCGAAGAAACCTACCTCACTTATTTAGTGAATCCTACCACACACGTTCATTCAATGAAACAGATTGCACTTGTCAATTCAATGAGCCGAGAGACTCTTATTCAGTCAATGTGTCAAGTTTAACGCTTTTATTCAATGAAACAAACTGCGTTCATCGAATCATTGCATCAAAATACATTCATTGATTCAATGAATCAAACCTTATTCCTTGTTTCAAGGGAATACAACAATCTCCATTAGTTAGTGAACCAAACTGCAAACGTTCATTTCATGATAGAGGCTGTATTTATCTACTCAATGAGTAGATTCTACTCTCATTCATTCAATGGCACAACTCTCACGCATTGTGTCTATCAAACTGCACACGTGTATTACATGAACCAAACTGCACGTCTTATTCAATGAGTACAGCTTCATGCAATGTGTGAAGCTCACCTTTTTCATTGAATGAAACAAGCTGCATTAATTGAATCATTGCATCAAACAACATTCATTGATTCAATGAATCACAGCTTATTCCTTGTTTGAATCGAAGAAACCTACCTCACTTATTTAGTGAATCCTACCACACACGTTCATTCAATGAAACAGATTGCACTTGTCAATTCAATGAGCCGAGAGACTCTTATTCAGTCAATGTGTCCAGTTTAACGTGTTCATTCAATGAAACAAACTGCGTTCATCGAATCATTGCATCAAACTACATTCATTGATTCAATGAATCAAACCTTATTCCTTGTTTCAAGGGAATACAACAATCTCCATCACATAGTTAGACAAACTGCATACGTTCATTCCATGATAGAGGCTGCACTTATCTACTCAATGAGTAGATTCTACTCTCATTCATTCAAAGGCACAACTCTCACGCATTGTGTCTATTAAACTGCACACGTTTATTACATGAACCAAACTGCACGTCTTATTCAATGACTACAGCTTCATGCAATGTGTCAAGCTCACCTTTTTCATTGAATGAAACAAACTGCATTCATTGAATCATTGCATCAATCAACATTCATTGATTCAATGAAGCACATCTTATTCCTTGTTTGAACCGAAGAAACCTACCTCACTTATTTAGTGAATCCTACCACACACGTTCATTCAATGAAACAGATTGCACTTGTCAATTCAATGAGCCGAGAGACTCTTATTCAGTCAATGTGTCAAGTTTAACGTTTTCATTCAATGAAACAAACTACAATCATTGAATCATTGCAATAAACTACATTCATTGATTCAATGAATCAAACTTTATTCCTTGTTTCAAGGGAATATAACAATCTCCATCACATAGTTAGACAAACTGCATACGTTCATTCCATGATAGAGGCTGCATTTATCTACTCAATGAGTAGATTCTACTCTCATTCATTCAAAGGCACAGCTCTCACGCATTGTGTCTATTAAACTGCACACGTTTATTACATGAACCAAACTGCACGTCTTATTCAATGACTACAGCTTCATGCAATGTGTCAAGCTCACGTTTTTCATTGAATGAAACAAACTGCATTAATTGAATCACTGCATCAAACTACATTCATTGATTCAATCAATCAAACCTTATTCCTGGTTTCAAGGGAATACAACAATCTCCATTAGGTAGTGAACGAAACTACATACGTTCATTCCATGATAGAGGCTGCATTTATCAACTCAATGAGTAGATTCTACTCTCATTCATTCAATGGCACAAGTTTCATGCATTGTATCTATCAATCCGCATAGGTTTACTACATGAACCAAACTGCACGTCTTCATTTAATGAGTAGAGCTTCTGTCATTCATTCAATGTATCAAGCTCACCGTTTTCATTTAATGAAACAAACTGCATTAATTGAATCATTGCATCAAACTACATTCATTGATTCAATGAATCACAGCTTATTCCTTTGATTGAATCGAAGAAACCGACCTCACTTATTTAGTGAATCCTACCGCTCACGTTCATTCAATGAAACAGACTGCACTTGTCAATTCAATGAGCCGAGCGACCCTATTCAGTCAATGTGTCAAGTTTAACCCTTTCATTCAATGAAACAAACTACATTCATCGAATCATTGCATCAAACAACATTCAATGATTCAATGAATCAAACCTTATTCGTCGTTTCAAGGGAATACAACAATCTCAATTACTTAGTGAACCAAACTGCATACGTTCATTTCATGATAGAGGCTGCACTTATCAACTCAATGAGTAGATTCTACTCTCATTCATTCAATGGCAGAAGTCTCACGTGTTGTGTCTATCAAACTGCACACCTTTATTACATGAACCAAACTGCACGTCTTATTCAATGAGTACAGCTTCATGCAATGTGTCAAGCTCACCTTTTTCATTGAATGAAACAAACTGCATTCATTGAATCATTGCATCAAACAACATTCATTGATTCAATGAATGACAGCTTATTCCTTGTTTGAATTGAAGAAACCTACCTCACTTATTTAGTGAATCCTACCACACACGTTCATTCAATGAAACAGATTGCACTTGTCAATTCAATGAGCCGAGAGACTCTTATTCAGTCAATGAGTCAAGTTTAACGTTTTCATTCAATGAAACAAACTACATTCATTGAATCATTGCATCAAACTACATTCATTGATTCAATGAATCAAACCTTATTCCTTGTTTCAAGGGAATACAACAATCTCCATCACATAGTTAGACAAACTGCATACGTTCATTCCATGATAGAGGCTGCACTTATCTACTCAATGAGTAGATTCTACTCTCATTCATTCAATGGCACAACTCTCACGCATTGTGTCTATCAAACTGCACACGTTTATTACATGAACCAAACTGCACGTCTTATTCAATGACTACAGCTTCATGCAATGTGTCAAGCTCACCTTTTTCATTGAATGAAACAAACTGCATTCATTGAATCATTGCATCAACAACATTCATTGATTCAATGAAGCACATCTTATTCCTTGTTTGAATCGAAAAATCCTACCTCACTTATTTAGTGAATCCTACCACACACGTTCATTCAATGAAACAGACTGCACTTGTCAATTCGATGAGCCGAAAGACTCTCATTCAATCAATGTGTCAAGTTGAACGCTTTTCTTCAATGATACAAACTGCGTTCATCGAATCATTGCATCAAACTACATTCATTGATTCAATGAATCAAACCTTATTCGTTGTTTCAAGGGAATACAACAATCTCCATTAGTTAGTGAACCAAACTGCATACGTTCATTTCATGATAGAGGCTGTATTTACCCACTCAATGAGTAGATTCTACTCTCATTCATTCAATGGCAAATGTCTCACGTATTGTGTCTATCAAACTGCACACGTTTATTACATGAACCAAACTGCACGTCTTATTCAATGACTACAGCTTCATGCAATGTGTCAAGCTCACCTTTTTCATTGAATGAAACAAACTGCATTCATTGAATTATTGCATCAAACAACATTCATTGATTCAATGAATCACAGCTTATTCCTTGTTTGAATCGAAGAAACCTTCCTGCATTATTTAGTGAATCCTACCACACACGTTCATTCAATGAAACAGATTGCACTTGTCAATTCAATGAGCCGAGCGACTCTCATTCAATCAATGTGTCAAGTTTAACGCTTTTATTCAATGAAACAAACTGCGTTCATCGAATCATTGCTTCAAACTACATTCATTGATTCAATGAATCAAACCTTATTCGTTGTTTCAAGGGAATACAACAATCTCAATTAGTTAGTGAACCAAACTGCATACGTTCATTTCATGATAGAGGCTGCACTTATCAACTCAATGAGTAGATTCTACTCTCATTCATTCAATGGCACAAGTCTCACGTGTTGTGTCTATCAAACTGCACACGTTTATTACATGAACCAAACTGCACGTCTTATTCAATGGGTACAGCTTCATGCAATGTGTCAAGCTCACCTTTTTCATTGAATGATACAAACTGCATTCATTGAATCATTGCATCAAACAACATTCATTGATTCAATGAATGACAGCTTATTCCTTCTTTGAATTGAAGAAACCTACCTCACTTATTTCGTGAATCCTACCACACACGTTCATTCAATGAAACAGATTGCACTTGTCAATTCAATGAGCCGAGAGACTCTTATTCAGTCAATGTGTCAAATTTAACGTTTTCATTCAATGAAACAAACTACATTCATTGAATCATTGCATCAAACTATATTCATTGATTCAATGAATCAAACCTTATTCCTTGTTTCAAGGGAATACAACAATCTCCATCCCATAGTTAGACAAACTGCATACGTTCATTCCATGATAGAGGCTGCACTTATCTACTCAATGAGTAGATTCTACTCTCATTCATTCAATGGCACAACTCTCACGCATTGTGTCTATTAAACTGCACACGTTTATTACATGAACCAAACTGCACGTCTTATTCAATGAGTACAGCTTCATGCAATTTGTCAAGCACACCTTTTTCATTGAATGAAACAAGCTGCATTAATTGATTCATTGCATCAAACAACATTCATTGATTCAATGAATCACAGCTTATTCCTTGTTTGAATCGAAGATACCTAACTTACTTATTTAGTGAATGCTACCACACACGTTCATTCAATGAAACAGACTGCACTTGTCAATTCGATGAGCGAGCGACTCTCATTTAATCCATGTGTCAAGTTTAACGCTTTTATTCAATGAAACAAACTACATTCATTGATTCAATAAATCAAACCTTATTCCTTCTTTCAAGGGAATACAACAATCTCCATTACTTAGTTAGCCTAACTGCATACGTTCATTCCATGATAGAGGCTGCACTTATCAACTCAATGAGTAGATTCTACTGTCGTTCATTCAATGGCACAAGTCTCACGCATTCTGTCTATCAAACTGCACACGCTTATTACATGAACCAAACTGCACGTCTTATTCAATGACTACAGATGCATGCAATGTGTCAAGCTCACGTTTTTCATTGAATGAAACAAACTGCATTCATTGAATCATTGCATCAAACTACATTCATTGATTCAGTGAATCACAGCTTATTCCTTGTTTGAATCGAAGAAACCTACCTCACTTATTTCGTGAATCCTACCACACACGTTCATTCAATGAAACAGACGGCACTTGTCAATTCAATGAGCCGAGCGTCTCTCATTCAATCAATGTGTCAAGTTTTACGCTTTTATTCAATGAAACAAACTGCGTTCATCGAATCATTGCATCAAACTACATTCAATGAATCAAACCTTATTCTTGTGTCAAGGGAATACAACAATCTCCATTAGTTAGTGAACCAAACTGCACAAGTTCAGTTCATGATAGAGGCTGCACTTATCAACTCAATGAGTAGATTCATCTCTCATTCATTCAATGGCGCAAGTCTCACGTGTTGTGTCTATCAAACTGCACACGTTTATTACATGAACCAAACTGCACGTCTTATTCAATGAGTACAGCTTCATGCAATGTGTCAAGCTCACCTTTTTCATTGAATGAAACAAACTGCATTCATTGAATCATTGCATCAAACAACATTCATTGATTCAATGAATCACAGCTTATTCCTTGTTTGAATCGAAGAAACCTACCTCACTTATTTAGTGAATGCTACCACACACGTTCATTCAATGAAACAGATTGCACTTGTCAATTCAATGAGCCGAGAGACTCTTGTTCAGTCAATGTGTCTAGTTTAACGTTTTCATTCAATGAATCAAACCTTATTCCTTGTTTCAATGGAATACAACAATCTCCATTACTTAGTGAACCAAACTGCATACGTTCATTCCATGATAGAGGCTGCACTTATCTACTCAATGAGTAGATTCTACTCTCATTCATTCAATGGCACATCTCTCACGCATTGTGTGTATTAAACAGCACACGTTTATTACATGAACCAAACTGCACGTCTTATTCAATGAGTACAGCTTCATGCAATGTGTCAAGCTCACCTTTTTCATTGAATGAAACAAACTGCATTAATTGAATCATTGCATCAAACTACATTCATTGATTCAGTGAATCACAGCTTATTCCTTGTTTGAATCGAAGAAACCTACCTCACTTATTTAGTGAATCCTACCACACACGTTCATTCAATGAAACAGACTGTACATGATAATTCAATGAGTAGAAGTACTCTTAACTTATTGTTTCAATCAAACAAATTGCACACATTTAGTTCATGAAGCAAACTGCATTTGTTAACTTAATGAACAATGCGACTCGTTCATTCCATGTCACAAGCTTCACACATTTTGACAATCCAACTGCACTTGTTAATTCAATGAGTAGAGCTTCTCTCATTCATTCAATGTGTCAAGCCTAACTCTTTCATTGAATGAAACTAACAGCATTCTTGATTCAGTGAATTAAAGGTGATTCAATGTTTCAATGAACCTAACTGGACAAGCTTGTTTTGTGAATGAACCTGCACACGATCATTCAATGCAAGAGGCTGCACTTGTCAATCCAATGAGTAGAGCGACTCTCACACAGACACCCTTATCGCTTTCATTGACACAAACTGCATTCTTGATTCTTTGAATCAAAGTTTCATGATTGATTCAGTGAATAAAACGTTATTCAATGGTTCAATGAATCTTAATGAACACGCTTATTTAGTCAATGAAACTGCACCAGATGTTTCAATGCAAGAGGTTGCACTCGTCAAATAAATGAGTTGAGCGAATCTCATTCAGTCAACCTTAACGTTTTCATTCAATGGAACAAACAGGACACATTGCTTCGTTGCATCAAACTACATTCATTGATTCAATCAATCAAACCTTATTCCTTGTTTCAAGGGAATACAACAATCTCCATTAGGTAGTGAACCAAACTACATCCGTTCATTCCATGATAGAGGCTGCATTTATCAACTCAATTAGTAGATTCTACTGTCATTCATTCAATGGCACAAGTTTCATGCATTGTATCTATCAATCCGCATAGGTTTACTACATGAACCAAACTGCACGTCTTCATTTAATGAGTAGAGCTTCTGTCATTCATTCAATGTATCAAGCTCACCGTTTTCACTTAATGAAACAAACTGCATTCATTAAATCATTGAATCAAACTCCATTCATTATTTCAATTAATCACAGCTTATTCCTTGTTTGAATCGAAGAAACCTACTTCACTTATTAAGTGGATCCTACCACACACGTTCATTCAATGAAACAGACTGCACTTGTCAATTCAATGAGACGAGCGCCTCTCATTCAATCAATGTGTCAAGTTTAACGCTTTCATTCAATGAAACAAACTACATTCATTGAATCATTGCATCAAACTACATTCATTGATTCAATGAATCAAACCTTATTCCTTGTTTCAAGGGAATACAACAATCTCCATTACTTAGTGAACCAAACTGCATACGTTCATTCCATGATAGAGGCTGCACTTATCTACTCAATGAGTAGATTCTACTCTCATTCATTCAATGGCACAACTCTCACGCATTGTGTGTATTAAACAGCACACGTTTATTACATGAACCAAACTGCACGTCTTATTCAATGAGTACAGCTTCATGCAATGTGTCAAGCTCACCTTTTTCATTGAATGAAACAAGCTGCATTAATTGAATCATTGCATCAAACTACATTCATTGATTCAATGAATCACAGCTTATTCCTTGTTTGAATCGAAGAAACCTACCTCACTTATTTAGTGGATCCTACCACACACGTTCATTCAATGAAACTGACTGCACTCGTCAATTCGATGAGCCGAGCGACTCTCATTCAATCAATGTGTCAAGTTTAACGCTTTTATTCAATGAAACAAACTGCGTTCATCGAATCATTGCATCAAACTACATTCATTGATTCAATGAACCAAACCTTATTCCTTGTTTCAAGGGAATACAACAATCTCCATTACTTAGTGAACCAAATTGCATACGTTCAGTTCATGATAGAGGCTGCACTTATCAACTCAATCAGTAGATTCAACTGTCATTCATTCAATGGCACATGTCTCACGTATTGTGTGTATTAAACAGCACACGTTTATTACATGAACCAAACTGCACGTCTTATTCAATGAGTACAGCTTCATGCAATGTGTCAAGCTCACCTTTTTCATTGAATGAAACAAGCTGCATTAATTGAATCATTGCATCAAACTACATTCATTGATTCAATGAATCACAGCTTATTCCTTGTTTGAATCGAAGAAACCTACCTCACTTATTTAGTGGATCCTACCACACACGTTCATTCAATGAAACTGACTGCACTCGTCAATTCGATGAGCCGAGCGACTCTCATTCAATCAATGTGTCAAGTTTAACGCTTTTATTCAATGAAACAAACTGCGTTCATCGAATCATTGCATCAAACTACATTCATTGATTCAATGAACCAAACCTTATTCCTTGTTTCAAGGGAATACAACAATCTCCATTACTTAGTGAACCAAATTGCATACGTTCAGTTCATGATAGAGGCTGCACTTATCAACTCAATCAGTAGATTCAACTGTCATTCATTCAATGGCACATGTCTCACGTATTGTGTCTATCAAACTGCACACATTTATTACATGAACCAAACTGCACGTCTTATTCAATGGGTACAGCTTCATGCAATGTGTCAAGCTCACCTTTTTCATTGAATGAAACAAACTGCATTCATTGAATCATTGCATCAAACAACATTCATTGATTCAATGAATCAAAGCTTATTCCTTGTTTCAAGGGCATACAACAATCTCCATTAGTTAGTGAACCAAACTGCATACGTTCATTTCATGATAGAGGCTGTATTTACCCACTCAATGAGTAGATTCTACTGTCATTCATTCAATGGCACATGTCTCACGTATTGTGTCTGTCAAACAGCACACGTTTATTACATGAGCCAAACTGCACCTCTTATTCAATGAGTACAGCTTCATGCAATGTGTCAAGCTCACCTTTTTCATTGAATGAAACAAGCTGCATTCATTGAATCATTGCATCAAACAACATTCATTGATTCAATGAATCACAGCTTATTCCTTGTTTGAATCGAAGAAACCTACCTCACTTATTTAGTGGATCCTACCACACACGTTCATTCAATGAAACTGACTGCACTCGTCAATTCGATGAGCCGAGCGACTCTCATTCAATCAATGTGTCAAGTTTAACGCTTTTATTCAATGAAACAAACTACTTTCATCGAATCATTGCATCAAACTAGATTCATTGATTCAATGAATCAAACCTTATTCCTTGTTTCAAGGGCATACAACAATCTCCATTAGTTAGTGAACCAAACTGCATACGTTCATTTCATGATAGAGGCTGTATTTATCTACTCAATGAGTAGATTCTACTGTCATTCATTCAATCGCACAACTCTCACGCATTGTGTCTATTAAACTGCACACGCTTATTACATGAACCAAACTGCACGTCTTATTCAATGAGTACAGCTTCATGCAATGTGTCAAGCTCGCCTTTTTCATTGAATGAAACAAACTGCATTCATTGAATCATTGCATCAAACTACATTCATTGATTCAATGAATCACAGCTTATTCCTTGTTTGAATCGAAGAAACCTACCTCACTTATTTAGTGAATTCTACCACACACGTTCATTTAATGAAACAGATGGCACTTGTCAATTCAATGAGCCGAGAGACTCTTATTCAGTCAATGTGTCAAGTTTAACGCTTTCATTCAATGAAACAAACTGCGTTCATTGAATCATTGCCTCAAACTACATTCACTGATTCAATGAATCACACCTTATTTCTTGTTTCAATCGAAGAAACCTACCTCACTTATATAGTGACTCCTACCACACACGTTCATTCAATGAAACAGACTGTACATGATAATTCAATGAGTAGAAGTACTCTTAACTTATTGTTTCAATCAAACAAATTGCACACATTTAGTTAATGAAGCAAACTGCATTTGTAAAGTTAATGAACAATGCGACTCGTTCATTCAATGTCACAAGCTTCACACATTTTGACAATCCAACTGCACTTGTTAATTCAATGAGTAGAGCTTCTCTCATTCATTCAATGTGTCAAGCCTAACTCTTTCATTGAATGAAACAAACAGCATTCTTGATTCAGTGAATTAAAGGTGATTCAATGTTTCAATGAACCTAACTGGACTAGCTTGTTTTGTGAATGAACCTGCACACGATCATTCAATGCAAGAGGCTGCACTTGTCAATCCAATGAGTAGAGCGACTCTCACACAGACACCCTTATCGCTTTCATTGACACAAACTGCATTCTTGATTCTTTGAATAAAAGTTTCATGATTGATTCAGTGAATAAAACGTTATTCAATGGTTCAATGAATCTTAATGAACACGCTTATTTAGTCAATGAAACTGCACCAGATGTTTCAATGCAAGAGGTTGCACTCGTAAATTAAATGAGTTGAGGGAATCTCATTCACTCAACCTTAACGTTTTCATTCAATGGAACAAACAGCACTCATTGAATCATTGAATCTAACTACAATCATTGATTCAATGAAGTAAACCTTATTCCTTGTTTCAATGAAACAAACCTATCTCCCTTATTTAGTGATCCAGACTGCATACCCTCATTCAATGAAAGAGGCTGCACTTGTCAACTCAATGAGTAGAGCTACTCTCATTCATTCAATGGCACAAGTTTCATGCATTGTATCTATCAATCCGCATAGGTTTACTACATGAACCAAACTGCACGACTTCATTCAATAAGTAGAGCTTCTGTCATTCATTCAATGTATCAAGCTCACCGTTTTCATTTAATGAAACAAACTGTATTCATTAAATGATTGAATCAAACTCCATTCATTGATTCAATGAATCACAGCTTATTCCTTGTTTGAATCGAAGAAACCTACTTCACTTATTGAGTGGATCCAACCACACACGTTCATTCAATGAAACAGACTGCACTTGTCAATTCAATGAGCCGAGCGACTCTCATTCAATCAATGTGTCAAGTTTAACGCTTTTATTCAATCAAACAAACTGCGTTCATCGAATCATTGCATCAACCTACATTCATTGATTCAATGAATCAAACCTTATTCCTTGTTTCAAGGGAATGCAACAATCTCCATTAGTTAGTCAACCAAACTGCATACGTTCATTCCATGATAGAGGCTGCACTTATCGACTCACTGAGTAGATTCTACTCTCATTCATTCAGGGCACAAGTCTCACGCATTGTGTCTATCAAACTGCACACGTTTATTACATGAACCAAACTGCACGTCTTATTCAATGAGTACAGCTTCATGCAATGTGTCAAGCTCACCTTTTTCATTGAATGAAACAAACTGCATTCATTGAATCATTGCATCAAACTACATTCACTGATTCAATGAATCACAGCTTATTCCTTGTTTGAATCGAAGAAACCTACCTCACTTATTTAGTGAATCCTACCACACACGTTCATTCAATGAAACAGACTGCACTTGTCAATTCGATGAGACGAGCGACTCTCATTCAATCAATGTGTCAAGTTTAACGCTTTTATTCAATGAAACAAACTGCGTTCATCGAATCATTGCATCAAACTACATTCATTGATTCAATGAATCAAAACTTATTCTTGTTTCAAGGGAATACAACAATCTCCATTAGTTAGTGATCCAATCTGCATACGTTCATTTCATGATAGAGGCTGCATTTATCTACTCAATGAGTAGATTCTACTCTCATTCATTCAATGGCACAAGTCTCACACATTGTGTCTATCAAACTGCACACGTTTATTACATGAACGAAACTGCACGTCTTATTCAATGATTACAGCTTCATGCAGTGTGTCAAGCTCACCTTTTTCATTGAATGAAACAAACTGCATTCATTGAATCATTGCATCAAACTGCATTCACTGATTCAATGAATCACAGCTTATTCCTTGTTTGAATCGAAGAAAGCTACCTCACTTATTTAGTGAATCCTACCACACACGTTCATTCAATGAAACAGACGGCACTTGTCAATTCAATGAGCCGAGCGACTCTTATTCAGTCAATGTGTTAAGTTTAACGCTTTCATTCAATGAAACAAACTACATTCATTGAATCATTGCATCAAACTACATTCATTGATTCAATGAATCACAGCGTATTCCTTTTTTGAATCGAAGAAACCTACCTCACTTATTTAGTGAATCCTACCACACACGTTCATTCAATGAAACAGACTGCAGTTGTCAATTCAATGAGCCGAGCGACTCTCATTAGGTCAATGTGTCAAGTTTAACGCTTTCATTCAATGAAACAAACTGCGTTCATTGAATCATTGCATCAAACTACATTCACTGATTCAATGAATCACACCTTTTTTCTTGTTTCAATCGAAGAATCCTACCTCACTTATTTAGTGAATCCTACCACACACATTCATTCAATGAAACAGACTGCACATGATAATTCAATGAGTAGAAGTACTCTTAACGTATTGTTTCAATCAAACAAATTGCACACATTTAGTTCATGAAGCAAACTGCATTTGTAAAGTTAATGAACAATGCGACTCGTTCATTCAATGTCACAAGCTTCCCACATTTTGACAATCCAACTGCACTTGTTAATTCAATGAGTAGAGCTTCTCTCATTCATTCAATGTGTCAAGCCTAACCCTTTCATTGAATGAAACAAACTGCATTCTTGATTCATTGAATCAAACGTTAATGGTTGATGCAGTGAATCAAATTTTATTCAATGTTTCAGTGAACCTAACAGAACACGCTTATTTAGATAATGGAACTGCACACGATCATTCAATGCAAGAGGTTGCACCTGTCAATTCATTGAGTCGAGCGACTCTCATTCAGTCAATGTGTCAAGTTTAACGCTTTCATTCAATGAAACATACTGCGTTCATTGAAGCATTGATCATTGATTCAAAGATTCAAACCTTACTCGTTGTTTCAATCGAACAAACCTAACTCACTTATGGAGGGAAGCTAACTACACTCGTTCAAACAATGAAACAGACTGCACATGAGAATTCAATGAGTACAGCTTCTCTTAAGGCATTGATTCAATCAAACATTTCGTTCATGAAGCCAACTGCATTTCTCAACTTATTGAATAATGCTACTCATTCATTCAATGAGACAAGCTTCTAACATTTTCACAATCAAACTGCACTTGTTAATTCAATGAGTAGAGCTTCTCTCACTCATTCAATGTGTCATGCTTAACGCTTTCATTGAATGAAACAAACTGCATTCTTGATTCATTGAATCAAACTTCAATGATTGATTCAGTGACTCAAAAGTTATTCAATGTTTCAATGAAACAAACTGAACACTCTTATTTAGTGAATCAAACTGCACACGATCATTCAATACAAGGGTCTCTACTTGTCAATTCAATGAGTAGAGCTACTCTCATTTAGTCAATGGCAGAAGTTTCACGCATTGTCTCTATCAAACTGCAGACGTTTCCTACATGAACCAAACTGCACGTCTTAATTCAATGAGTAGAGCTTCTCTCATTCATTCAATGTGTCAATTTAATTCATACAATTTAATGAAACAAACTGCATTCGTTGAATGATTGAATCAAACTGCATTCATTGATTCAATGAATCACACCAATTTTCTTGTTTCAATCGATGAAACCTACCTCACTTATTTAGTGAATCCTACCACACACGTTCATTCATTGAAACAGACTGCACATGATAATTCAATGAGTAGAAGTACTCTTAACGCATTGATTAAATCAAACAAATTGCACACGTTTAGTTCATGAAGCAAACTGCATTTGTAAACTTAATGAATAATGCGACTCGTTCATTCAATGTCACAAGCTTCACACATTTTGACAATCCAACTGCACTTTTTTAATTCAATGAGTAGAGCTTCTCTCATTCATTCAATGTGTCAAGCTTAACTCTTTCATTGAATGAAACAAACAGCATTCTTGATTCAGTAAATTAAAGGTGATTCAATGTTTCAATGAACCTAACTGGACAAGCTTGTTTTGTGAATGAAACTGCACATGATCATTCAATGCAAGAGGCTGCACTTGTCAATCCAATGAGTATAGTGACTCTCACACAGACACCCTTCTCGCTTTCATTGACGCAAACTGCGTTCTTAATTCTTTGAATCAAATTTTCATGATTGATTCAGTGAATAAAACGTTATTCAATGGTTCAATGAATCTTAATGAACACGCTTATTTAGTCAATGAAACTGCACCAGATGTTTCAATGCAAGAGGTTGCACTCGTCAATTAAATGAGTTGAGCGAATCTCATTCAGTCAACCTTAACGTTTTCATTCAATGGAACAAACAGCACTCATTGAATTATTGAATCTAACTACAATCATTGATTCAATGAAGTAAACCTTATTCCTTGTTTGAATGAAACAAACCTATCTCCCTTATTTAGTGATCCAGACTGCATACATTCATTCAATGAAAGAGGCTGCACTTGTCAACTCAATGAGTAGAGCTACTCTCATTCATTCAATGGCACAAGTTTCATGCATTGTATCTATCAATCCACATAGGTTTACTACATGAACCAAACTGCACGTCTTCATTCAATGAGTAGAGCCTCTGTCATTCATTCAATGTATCAAGCTCACCGTTTTCATTTAATGAAACAAACTGTATTCATTAAATAATTGAATCAAACTCCATTCATTATTTCAATGAATCACAGCTTATTCCTTTTCTGAATCGAAGAAACCTACTTCACTTATTTAGTGGATCCTACCACACACGTTCATTCAATGAAACAGACTGCACTTGTCAATTCAATGAGCCGAGCGACTCTCATTCAATCAATGTGCCAAGTTTAACGCTTTTATTCAATGAAACAAACTGCGTTCATCGAATCATTGCATCAACCTACATTAATTGATTCAATGAATCAAACCTTATTCCTTGTTTCAAGGGAATACAACAATCTCCATTAGTTAGTCAACCAAACTGCATACGTTCATTCCATGATAGAGGCTGCACGTATCTACTCAATGAGTAGATTCTACTCTCATTCATTCAATGGCACAAGTCTCACGCATTGTGTGTATTAAACAGCACACGTTTATTACATGAACCAAACTGCACGTCTTATTCAATGAGTACAGCTTCATGCAATGTGTCAAGCTCACCTTTTTCATTGAATGAAACAAACTGCATTCATTGAATCATTGCATCAAACTACATTCATTGATTCAATGAATCACAGCTTATTCCTTGTTTGAATCGAACAAACCTACCTCACTTATTTAGTGAATCCTACCACACACGTTCATTCAATGAAACAGGCTGCACTTGTCAATTCAATGAGCCGAGCGACTCTCATTAGGTCAATGTGTCAAGTTTAACGCTTTCATTCAATGAAACAAACTGCGTTCATTGAATCATTGCATCAAACTACATTCAATGATTCAACGAATCACACCTTTTTTCTTGTTTCAATCGAAGAATCCTACCTCACTTATTTAGTGAATCCTACCACACACGTTCATTCAATGAAACAGACTGCACATGATAATTCAATGAGTAGAAGTACTCTTAACGTATTGTTTCAATCAAACAAATTGCACACATTTAGTTCATGAAGCAAACTGCATTTGAAAAGTTAATGAACAATGCGACTCGTTCATTCAATGTCACAAGCTTCATACATTTTGACAATCCAACTGCACTTGTTAATTCAATGAGTAGAGCTTCTCTCATTCATTCAATATGTCAAGCTTAACGCTTTCATTCAATGAAACAAACTGCATTCTTGATTCATTGAATCAAACGTTAATGGTTGATGCAGTGAATCAAATTTTATTCAATGTTTCAGTGAACCTAACAGAACACGCTTATTTAGTTAATGGAACTGCACACGATCATTCAATGCAAGAGGTTGCACCTGTCAATTCATTGAGTCGAGCGACTCTCATTCAGTCAATGTGTCAAGTTTAACGCTTTCATTCAATGAAACATACTGCGTTCATTGAAGCATTGAATCAAACAATAATCATTGATTCAACGATTCAAACCTTAAGCGTTGTTTCAATCGAACAAACCTAACTCACTTATGGAGGGAAGCTAACTACACTTGTTCAAACAATGAAACAGACTGCACATGAGAATTCAATGAGTACAGCTTCTCTTAAGGCATTGATTCAATCAAACATTTTGTTCATGAAGCCAACTGCATTTCTCAACTTCTTGAATAATGCTACGCATTCATTCAATGAGACAAGCTTCTAACATTTTCACAATCAAACTGCACTTGTTAATTCAATGAGTAGAGCTTCTCTCACTCATTCAATGTGTCATGCTTAACGCTTTCATTGAATGAAACAAACAGCATTCTTGATTCAGTGAATTAAAGGTGATTCAATGTTTCAATGAACCTAACTGGACAAGCTTGTTTTGTGAACGAAACTGCACATGATCATTCAATGCAAGAGGCTGCACTTGTCAATCCAATGAGTAGAGCGACTCTCACACAGACACCCTTATCGCTTTCATTGACACAAACTGCATTCCTAATTCTTTGAATCAAATTTTCATGATTGATTCAGTGAATAAAACGTTATTCAATGGTTCAATGAATCTTAATGAACACGCTTATTTAGTCAATGAAACTGCACCAGATGTTTCAATGCAAGAGGTTGCACTCGTCAATTAAATGAGTTGAGCGAATCTCATTCAGTCAACCTTAACGTTTTCATTCAATGGAACAAACAGCACTCATTGAATCATTGAATCTAACTACAATCATTGATTCAATGAAGTAAACCTTATTCCTTGTTTCAATGAAACAAACCTATCTCCCTTATTTAGTGATCCAGACTGCATACCTTCATTCAATGAAAGAGGCTGCACTTGTCAACTCAATGAGTAGAGCTACTCTCATTCATTCAATGGCACAAGTTTCATGCATTGTATCTATCAATCCGCATAGGTTTACTACATGAACCAAATTGCACGTCTTCATTCAATGAGTAGAGCTTCTGTCATTCATTCAATGTATCAAAGTCACCGTTTTCATTTAATGAAACAAACTGTATTCATTAAATAATTGAATCAAACTCCATTCATTATTTCAATGAATCACAGCTTATTCCTTTTCTGAATCGAAGAAACCTACTTCACTTATTTAGTGGATCCTACCACACACGTTCATTCAATGAAACAGACTGCACTTGTCAATTCAATGAGCCGAGCGACTCTCATTCAATCAATGTGTCAAGTTTAACGCTTTTATTCAATGAAACAAACTGCGTTCATCGAATCATTGCATCAACCTACATTCATTGATTCAGTGAATCAAACCTTATTCCTTGTTTCAAGGGAATACAACAATCTCCATTAGTTAGTCAACCAAACTGCATACGTTCATTCCATGATAGAGGCTGCACTTATCAACTCAATGAGTAGATTCTACTCTCATTCATTCAATGGCACAAGTCTCACGCATTGTGTCTATCAAACTGCACACGTTTATTACATGAACCAAACTGCACGTCTTATTCAATGAGTACAGCTTCATGCAATGTGTCAAGCTCACCTTTTTCATTGAATGAAACAAACTGCATTCATTGAATCATTGCATCAAACTACATTCATTGATTCAATGAATCACAGCTTATTCCTTGTTTGAATCGAAGAAACCTACCTCACTTATTTAGTGAATCCTACCACACACGTTCATTCAATGAAACAGACTGCACTTGTCAATTCAATGAGCCGAGCGACTCTCATTCAGTCAATGTGTCAAGTTTAACGCTTTCATTCAATGAAACAAACTGCGTTCATTGAATCTTTCCACAAACTACATTCATTGATTCAATGAATCACACCTTATTTCTTATTTCATTCGAAGAAACCTACATCACTTATTTAGTGAATCCTACCACACACGTTCATTCAATGAAACAGACTGCACATGATAATTCAATGAGTACATCTTCTCTGAAGGCATTGATTCAATCAAACATTTCGTTCATGAAGCCAACTGCATTTCTCAACTTATTGAATAATGCTACTCATTCATTCAATGAGACAAACTTCTAACATTTTCAGAATCAAACTGCACTTATTAATTCAATGAGTAGAGCTTCTCTCACTCATTCAATGTGTCATGCTTAACGCTTTCATTGAATAAAACAAACTGCATTCTTGATTCATTGAATCAAACTTCAATGATTGATTCAGTGACTCAAAAGTTATTCAATGTTTCAATGAAACAAACTGAACACTCTTATTTAGTGAATCAAACTGCACACGATCATTCAATACAAGGGTCTCTACTTGTCAATTCAATGAGTAGAGCTACTCTCATTTAGTCAATGGCAGAAGTTTCACGCATTGTCTCTATCAAACTGCAGACGTTTCCTGCATGAACCAAACTGCACTCGTCAATTAAATGAGTAGAGCTTCTCTCATTCATTCAATGTGTCAATTTAATTCATACAATTTAATGAAACAAACTGCTTTCGTTGAATCATTGAATCAAACTGCATTCATTGATTCAATGAATCACACCAATTTTCTTGTTTCAATCGATGAAACCTACCTCACTTATTTAGTGAATCCTACCACACACGTTCATTTATTGAAACAGACTGCACATGATAATTCAATGAGTAGTAGTACTCTTAACGCATTGTTTCAATCAAACAAATTGCACACGTTTAGTTCATGAAGCAAACTGCATTTGTAAACTTAATGAATAATGCGACACGTTCATTCAATGTCACAAGCTTCACACATTTTGACAATCCAACTGCACTTGTTAATTCAATGAGTAGAGCTTCTCTCATTCATTCAATGTGTCAAGCTTAACTCTTTCATTGAATGAAACAAACAGCATTCTTGATTCAGTGAATTAAAGGTGATTCAATGTTTCAATGAACCTAACTGGACAAGCTTGTTTAGTGAATGAACCTGCACACGATCATTCAATGCAAGAGGCTGCATTGTAGAGCTACTCTCATTCATTCAATGGCACAAGTTTCATGCATTGTATCTATCAATCCGCATAGGTTTACTACATGAACCAAACTGCACGTCTTCATTCAATGAGTAGAGCTTCTGTCATTCATTCAATGTATCAAGCTCACCGTTTTCATTTAATGAAACAAACTGTATTCATTAAATAATTGAATCAAACTCCATTCATTATTTCAATGAATCACAGCTTATTCCTTTTCTGAATCGACGAAACCTACTTCACTTATTTAGTGGATCCTACCACACACGTTCATTCAATGAAACAGACTGCACTTGTCAATTCAATGAGCCGAGCGACTCTCATTCAATCAATGTGTCAAGTTTAACGCTTTTATTCAATGAAACAAACTGCGTTCATCGAATCATTGCATCAACCTACATTCATTGATTCAATGAATCAAACCTTATTCCTTGTTTCAAGCGAATACAACAATCTCCATTAGTTAGTCAACCAAACTGCATACGTTCATTCCATGATAGAGGCTGCACTTATCTACTCACTGAGTAGATTCTACTCTCATTCATTCAATGGCACAAGTCTCACGCATTGTGTCTATCAAACTGCACACGCTTATTACATGAACCAAACTGCACGTCTTATTCAATGAGTACAGCTTCATGCAATGTGTCAAGCTCACCTTTTTCATTGAATGAAACAAACTGCATTCATTGAATCATTGCATCAAACTACATTCATTTATTCAATGAATCACAGCTTATTCCTTGTTTGAATCGAAGAAACCTACCTCACTTATTTAGTGAATCCTACCACACACGTTCATTCAATGAAACAAACTGCATTTGTCAATTCAATGAGCCGAGCGACTCTTATTCAGTCAATGTGTCAAGTTTAACGCTTTCATTCAATGAAACAAACTACATTCACTGAATCATTGCATCTTAGCTATCAGCCTCTGCTCGGCCACTTTCCTCTGCTGCCTGTCCCGATGTCCACTTTGGAGGATAGTCATCCGCAGGTCCGAGGTCCTGGACCACTGAAGTGTTCCCCAACTGGGAGGGAACCCTCCTGTCTGTTGATTGTTGTGAGGTGCCCATTCATCTGGTGTCGTAGCCTTTGCTCAGTTTCCCCAATGTACCATGCCTCCTGGCATCCTTGCCTGCAACGTATAAGATGGACATTGTTGGCTGAGTCACATGAGTACCTGCCATGTACAAGGTGGGAGGTGTTCCCACATGTAATAGTGGTATCTATATCCACAATCTGACACATCTTGCACCATCCACCATGACAGGGTTGTATGGAGTTGTCCTGAGAGCCGGGCAGTTTGCTACGAACAATGATCTGTTTGAGGTTTGGCGGTTGTTTCAAGGCAAGTAGTGGAGGTGTGGGGAAGGTCTTGGTGAGGTGCTCATCCTCATTGATAATGTGTTGCAGGTCACGAAGAATATGGCGTAATTATTCAGCCCCTGGGAAGTACTGAACAATGAAGTTGCAGCATGTGTCTGTCTCCTGAGGAGGTCATTACGGTTCCTTGCTGTGGCACGTCGGAACTGGCGGTCGATGAGTTGGGCATCATACCCCATTCTTGTGAGTGCATCCTTGAGTACTTCCAGGTGTCCGTCACGTTCCTCCTCATCTGAGCAGATCTGGTGTATGCATAGGGCTTGCCCATAGGGAATGGCTGCTTTAATATGTTTTGGGTGGAAGCTGGAGAAGTGTAGCATTGTGAAGTTGTCTGTGGGTTTGCGGTAGAGTGTGGTGCTGAGGTGTCCGTCCTTGATGGAGACGCACGTGTCCAAGAATGAGACAGGCAGTCGAGAGTAGTCCATGGTGAGTTTGATGGTGGGATGAAACTTGTTGATGTCACTGTGTAGTTTTAGCAGTGACTCCTCACCATGGATCCAAAGGAAGAAAATGTCATCAATGTACCTGGTGTACAATGTTGGTTGGAGATCCTGCATAGAGAAGAAATCTTGTTTGAACCTGTGCATAAAAATGTTGGCATATTGGGGTGCAAATTTGGTCCCCATGGCTGTTCCGTGTGTCTGGATGAAGAATTGGTTGTCAAAGGTTATGATCGAGGATAAAGCGGATGAGTTATAGGATGGTGTTTGGAGACTGGCAGTTGTTGGTGTTGAGTACTGAGGTTGTTGTTGCTATGCCATCCTTGTGGGGGATGCTGGTGTTGAGTGTGGAAACATCCATTGTGACAAGGAATGTTCCCGGTTTGAATGGTCCGTGGGTGCTGATTTTCTGTAAGAAATCCGTAGTGTCGCGACAAAAGCTGGAGATCCCCTGTACAATAGGTGTCTTCCACATAGCCGGAGAGATTCTCACATAGGGTCTCATTGCCCGACATGATGGGACGTCCGGTGTGTTGGCTTTGTGTACCTTTGGAAGGCAGTAGTAGTCGCCTACACGAGAAGTACGTGGGATGAGGGTGCGTAGGGAACTCTGAAGGACTGGATCCAAAGTTCTGATCAGTGTGTTTAATTCACGGGTGTGTTCTTTGATTGGATCAGCTGGTAGTTGCCTATAGTGTTCCTGGTTGTTCAGTTGTTGGTACACTTCCTTGCAGTTCTATTCTGAATGACAATGGCTCCTCCTTTATCTGCTGATTTGATGACAATGTTGTCATTGGTTTTGAGAGCCTGGGTGGCATTGTGTTGTGAACGGGTGATGTTTTGCTCTACCTTGTGGGTACAGCTGATGAATCTGGTATTTATATATTTCCTGACAGTTTGAGCATACATGTCAAGCCCAGGGCAGCAGCCCTCCGATGGGGTCCATGTTGACACCTTCTTTGGTCGCTCCTCTGCAGATCCCTGTGATGACTGTTCTAGTTCATCAGTGGGCTCAGTGGGATCACTGCCAGCACCTTGAAAAAATTCCCGGAGTTTCATTCATCTGATGAACTCCTCTGTGTCTGCTGCCAGAATCAACGGGTCCATTTTGGTGGTGGGGCAGAACGTGAGACCCCTACTCAGGACTTCAATCTCTTCTGGTCGAAGGGTGTGGTCCGATAAGTTGGCAATAGACTTCCCCGCTGTGATAATGTTGTCTACTGTGGTTCCAGGGCGGGCTTTGCTATTACTACTAAGAATGCCAAGCTTTTCCAATTTTTTGTTCTTGGCGTGCATGTACACGGTGTAAATTTATCGCCTTGTCTGTTTGGCAATGTCACGTGATTGTACTGATGTATCCTGTGTGCAGGCTGTGAGTGTGGACTCCATCTGAATTTCAAGGTTGTGACACCTGCTGTAGAGTTGGTGCACGAGATGATTGAGAAGTTTACGAGAAGTGCGGTGGCAAAGTCTCTCTGCGTAGTCGGTGTT
This sequence comes from Chiloscyllium punctatum, assembly GCF_047496795.1. Lineage (NCBI taxonomy): Eukaryota > Metazoa > Chordata > Chondrichthyes > Orectolobiformes > Hemiscylliidae > Chiloscyllium > Chiloscyllium punctatum. The sequence goes on along the minus strand of NC_092754.1, from coordinate 46,864,336 downwards.
GTAGGTCGACCTAAGTGGGTTCGTGATCCGTAATCCTTTCGGGATCTTTCCTGCTTGCCTGCATTCCTGTAGAAACTTGATGTCTGAGACAGAGAACACAGGGGGCTAACACCTTCAACATATTGTCTACCTATCACCATTGTTAACAGCTAACCCGAGAATGCAACTTTAAAAATAAGGTTTTGTGATTTACACATGAAAGAAGTGAAACTATCGCTGTATTCTAACAGATGAAAGGCTTAACAGACAATCAATTTTTCAATGTATAATTTCAGTTACATCACACTGCCAATTTTTGCTATAAATTCTGTGTTACGATCGAGCCCTCCACTATCACCTGATGAAGGAGTGTCGCTCCAAAATCTAGTGTGCTTCCAATTAAACCTGTTGGACTATAACCTGGTGTTGTGTGATTTTCAACTTTACATAAGCCTTGTTCGTTCTCTTGACAAGAGATTCAACCTCTTTTGTAAACCACAACTCTCTTGCTCGACCTCTTGCTCCCTGCTTGACAGGTACATACATATCAAGGACACACTGTAGCTGTTCCTAAAATAAGCTCCACATTTCAACTGTGCCCATTCCCTGCAGTTTCCTTTCCCATCCTATGCATCCTAAATCTTACCTAATCACATCTTAATTGCCTTTCTCCCAGCCATAACTATTGTCCTCCGGTATACACCTATCTCTTTCCATGGCTAAAGTAAACATAACCGAATTGTGGTCATGATCACCAAAGTGCTCATCTACCTCCAAATCTAACACCTTTCCTAGTACCAAATTGCAAAGTGGCCTCACCTCTTGTTGACCTATCTACATACTGTGTCAGGAAACGCTCCTGCACACGTTTGGTGAAAACTGACCCATTTAAAGTAATCGAACAATACCATTTCCATTCAATATTTGGAAAGTTAAAGCCCCCATAATAACTACCTTGTTACGTTCACTCCTACATCTTTGTAGTACTTTCCTCTACATGTCCGGAACTTTTCAGAGACCTATAGAAAACTCCCAACAGTGTGACCTCTCCTTTCCTGTTTCTAACCTTAGCCTATACTACCTCAAGCGATGAGTCCTCATCAAACATTCTTTCTGCCACTTTAATACTGTCCTTGACTCACAATGCCACACCTCCCCCTCTTTTACCACCTTGCCTGTTCTTATTGAAGCATCTAAACCCTGGAACCTGCAACAACAATTCCTGTTCCTGCTTTATCTATGTCTCCAAAATGGACACAACATCGAAGTCCCAGGTACCAACCCACGCTGCACATTCACCGACCCTATTCTGGATGCTTCTGGCATTGATGTAAACACACTTCAAACCACTTCCTGCCTGTTGTGTTTCACAGGAAGCTGAAGATCACGTTCATACTGCTCTACCCCACCACTGCCTGTTAGCGGAAGGTGGGTTAGTCTCGCTGCCAAAGGAGAGAGGCCAGGCCCGGGGGAAGGTATCCATAACAGCCTCCTGGGAGCAGGGAGTCGGTATTAGACGAAGCTGTCATTAAACCTCAGTGCTGCTTTCACTCCCCACAGCAACAGAAATATCCTTAGTTTACAAGAAAGCTCACTGGACTTATTGCGGCCATAACGGCCATGGTGCTGGCTTGTTGGTTTAGGAGTATGATTCTCATTTCGGGTAGATTACGTAAAATGTGAGAGGGCCTGGGATGAACTCGCAGATGAGCGTCATGTTTTGCATCTAGTTCAATTTTTTTCACTGAGAAGGTGTGATTGGTTCCACTCCCATTTTCCAGTTATTGTCTCGTAAATTCAGCTGTCAAGTCACAATATTTCTCAATACTTCACCAAAAAAGAAGCATCGTGAATATCATAAATAAAAATGCAGAAGCAGAGCAGTTGTTTAACTTGAAGCCAGACCTGGAAATGCCTGTCAGAACAATGCACAAATGTAATTTCCTGGAGATGGAATAACATTACATTGAATGGTTCAGTACCACGTGACCCAATTTGTATTCATATTCCAGGGGCCAGCAAGCAATACAACGTCCCATCAGCCGCAGGCCATCACCGCGTATGCCCTATGACACCACGGTGGAGCCGGAAGCCCCGGAGTCAATTTGTTAAAGAAGCCTCCCTCAGGGTCAGGCAGCCCTGCATTGGGATGACCAACCACTATCAGTTGTGATGGGACACATCTCCACATTAAAGAGACTCAAGGCTAACTCCCCTTCCTCCTAATTCAAGACCCATTAAACCGAAATTCCTCGTGATTGTTTGGAAGCATTTATTCCAGATGTTGGCGAATTAATTCTGTGGACACTTTGGTTAAAGTTTGAACATGGTGAGAAACAATGTTGACAGGATGTGTACACATTGGCCTTTAAACCCAGAACCTGAACTACTCGATCAATACTTAAAGCAATAATGGTGGTATAGAACCTGATTACAGCAGAGAAAGACTCCATTCGGCTTTGTCTGTTTGTGTTTCTAAATGACACCGCAATTAAAATGGAGAAAATAGCAGGTAGGCTGCAGAATCACTTTTTATGTATTCATACATAGGGCTGGTTCCTGGTGACATGGATGTGTTCGCAGTGACTGGGATCAGACTGTCCCCATCTCTCCGCAATGAAAGTCCCAGCCTGTATTTTGGAAGGGTAACACTGACAGTAACAATTGCTATTTCAGGAGCTGCAGTCTGAAGCTTGAAGTCGGTGACGCCCAGTTTTTGGGATCTTACGGGATTTTTTACTGTGAGGAGCATTTAGTCAGCACCTTCGGCTGTTCACCAAACATTCCTGAGTTGATATGGCCCATAATCTAAGAATTACGACCAGACCATTCAAGGTGCATGTTCAGAAGCACTTCTACACGTAGGGTTTGTCAGATGTTTGGAACTCTTATATACGCAGCAGTGAACACTGAATCATTTATTAACTTTAAATCTGTTAACTTCTAATATTAAGGGTTAGAACATAGAACATAGAACAATACAGCACAGAACAGGCCCTTCGGCCCACGATGTTGTGCCGAACTTCTATCCTAGATTAAGCACCCATCCATGTACCTATCCAAATGCCGCTTAAAGGTCGCCAATGAATCTGACTCTACCACTCCCACGGGCAGCGCATTCCATGCCCCCACCACTCTCTGGGTGAAGAACCCACCCCTGACATCTCCCCTATACCTTCCACCCTTCACCTTAAATTTATGTCCCCTTGTAACACTCTGTTGTACCCGGGGAAAAAGTTTCTGACTGTCTACTCTATCTATTCCTCTGATCATCTTATAAACCTCTATCAAGTCACCCCTCATCCTTCGCCGTTCCAACGAGAAAAGGCCGAGAACTCTCAACCTATCCTCGTATGACCTACTCTCCATTCCAGGCAACATCCTGGTAAATCTTCTCTGCACCCTCTCCAAAGCTTCCACATCTTTCCTAAAGTGAGGCGACCAGAACTGCACACAGTACTCCAAATGTGGCCTAACCAAAGTCCTGTACAGCTGCAACATCACCTCACGACTCTTGAATTCAATCCCTCTGCTAATGAACGATAATACTCCATAGGCCTTCTTACAAACTCTATCCACCTGAGTGGCAACCTTCAAAGATCTATGTACATAGACCCCAAGATCCCTCTGTTCCTCCACCTGACCAAGAACCCTACCATTAACCCTGTATTCCGCATTCTTATTTGTTCTTCCAAAATGGACAACTTCACACTTGGCAGGGTTGAACTCCATCTGCCACTCCTCAGCCCAGCTCTGCATCATATCTAAGTCCCTCTGCAGCCGACAACAGCCCTCCTCACTGTCCACAACTCCACCTATCTTTGTATCATCTGCAAATTTACTCACCCACCCTTCGACTCCCTCATCTAAGTCATTAATAAAAATTACAAACAGCAGAGGACCCAGAACTGATCCCTGCGGAACTCCACTTGTAACTGGACTCCATGCTGAATATTTACCATCTACCACCACTCTCTGACTTCGACCGGTTAGCCAGTTTTCTATCCAATTGGCCAAATTTCCCTCTATCCCATGCCTCCTGACTTTCCGCATAAGCCTACCATGGGGAACCTTATCAAATGCCTTACTAAAATCCATGTACACTACATCCACTGCTCTACCCTCATCCACATGCTTGGTCACCTCCTCGAAGAATTCAATATGGGCCAAAGATGTGGTTGCGCCTCAGATCAACCATGGTTTCTTTAAATGGCAGAACAGGTCCTAGGGAAGGAATGGCGTAGTGCTCTTCCTATGTTCCCATAATCTTTACTGATTTCTTCTCACACATTTCCAGCCTGTCAATGGGATACTGTCAGCGAGAAAATATTCTCCAATTATTGATTGTTCTGGGAATATCTGGTACAGGTTGACCCAGGCATCTTATACCAATCTTCTTACAAACAGAATCACAACGTAAATAACTGATTGTATTCTTACTCTTGAAACATTAGACACCTAATGTTCGAGTTTTCAAACAAACCCAATAATGATTCATTTTCCTCAGCCCCATACGGAACAACACGGGGAAAAAAGCAGAGATGTTGAGAACAGAAGTGAGTCAAACAGTCAAGGCAGGCAGGGACAAGGTAGGACTAATAAATTAAACTGCATTTATTTCGATGCAAGGGGCTTAACAGGGAAGGCAGATGAACTCAGGGCATGGTTAGGAACATGGGACTGGGATATCATAGCAATTGCAGAAACATGGCTCAGAATGACAGCATTGGCAACTTCATGTTCCAGGATACAAATGCTACAGGAAGGATAGAAAGGGAGGCAAGAGAGGAGGGGGAGTGGTGTTTTTATAAGGGATAGCATTACAGCTGTACTGAGGGAGGATATTCCTGAAAATACATCCAGGGAAGTTATTTGTGTGGAACTGAGAAATACGAAAGGGATTATCACCTTGTGGGGATTGTTATAGACCCCATAATATTCAGTGAGAAATTGAGAAGCAAATTTGTAAGAAGATCTCAGTTATCTGTAAGAATAATAGGGTGGTTAAGGTAGAGGATTTTAACTTTCCAAACATAGGCTGGGACTGCCATAGTGTGAAGGGTTTAGATGGAGAGGAATTTGTTAAGTGTGTACAAGAAAATTTTCTGATTCAGTATGTCGATGTTCCTACCAGAGAAGGTGCAAAACTTTACTTAGTCTTGGGAAATAAGGCAGGGCAAGTGACTGAGGAGTCAGTGGGGGAGCACATTGGGGCCAGCGACCATAAGTCTATTAGAATTGAAATAGTGATGGAAAAGAATAGACCAGATATAAAAGTTGAAGTTCTAAATTGGAGAAAGGCCAATTTTGACAGTTTTAGGCAAGAACTTTCAAAAGCTAACTGGGGGCAGATGTTCACAGGTAAAGGGACGTCTGGAAAATGGGAAGTCTTCAGAAATGAGATAACAAGAATCCAGACAAAGTATATTCCTGTTAGGGTGAAAGGAAAGGCTGGTAGGTATAGAGAATGCTGGATGACTAAAGAAATTAAGGGTTTGGTTAAGAAACAGAAGGAAGCATATAGACAGGATAGATCGAGTGAATCCTTAGAAGAGTAGAAAGGGAGTAGGAATATACTTAAGAGGGAAATCAGGAGGGCAAAACCGGGACATGAGATAGCTATGGCAAATAGAATTAAGGAGAATCCAAAGGGTTTTTACAAATACATTAAGGACAAAAGGGTAACTAAGGAGAGAATAGGTCAGCAAGGCGGCCTTTGTGTGGAGCTGCAGAAAATGGAGGAGACACTAAACAAGTATTTTGCATCGGTATTTATTATGGAAAAGGACATGGAAGATATAGAATGTAGGGAAATAGATGGTGACATCTTGAAAAATGTCCATATTACAGAGGAGGAAGTGTTGGATGTCGTGAAATACATAAAGGTGGATAAATCTCCAGAAACTGATCAGGTGTAACCCAGGAGTCTGTGGGAAGCTAGGGAGGTGATTGCTGGGCCTCTTGATGAGATATTTGCATCATCGATAGTCACAGGTGAGGTGCCGGAAGACTGGAGGTTGGCAAACGTGATGCCATTGTTTAAGAAGGGTGGTAAGGACAAGCCAGGGAACGACAGACCAGTGAGCCTGACATAAGTTGTTGGAGGGAATCCTGAGGGACAGGATGTATATGTATTTGGAAAGGCAAGGACTGATTTGGGATAGTCAACATGGACTTTCTGTGTGGGAAATCATGTCTCACAAACTTGATTGAGTTTTTTGAAGAAGTAACAAAGAGGATTGATGAGGGCAGAGTGGTAGGTGTGGTCTATATGGACTTCAGGAAGGCATTTGACAAGGTTCCCCATGGGAAACCGGTTAGCAAGTTTAGATCTCATGAAATACAGGGAGAACTAGCCATGTGGATACAGAACTGGCTCAAAGGTAGAAGACAGAGGGTGGTAGTGGAGGGTTGTTTTTCAAACTGGAGGCCTGTGACCAATGGAGTGCCACAAGGATCGGTGCTGGGTCCTCTACTTTTTGTCATTTCAGTGCAGGTTCATAGCTCCTTGAAAGTGGAGTCGCAGGTAGATAGGATAGTGAAGAAGGCGCTTGGTATGCTTTCCTTTATTGGTCAGAGTATTGAGTTCAGGAATTGGGAGGTCATGTTGCGGCTGTACAGGACATTAGTTAGACCACTTTTGGAATATTGCATGCAATTCTGGTCTCCTTCCTATCGGAAAGATGTTGTGAAACTTGAAAGGGTTCAGAAAAGATTTACAAGGATGTTGCCAGCATTGGAGGATTTGAGCTATAGAGAGAGGCTGGACAGGCTGGGGCTGTTTTCTCTGGAGCGTCGGAGGCTGAGGGGTGACCTGAGAGAGGTTTACAAAATTATGAGGGGCATGGATAGGATAAATAGACAAAGTGTTTTCCCTGGGTTGGGAAAGTCCAGAACGAGAGAACATAGGTTTAGGGTGAGACAGCAAATATATAAAAGGGACTTAAGGGACAACTTTTTCACACAGAGGGTGGTATGGAATCAGCTGCCAGAGGCAGTGGTGGAGGCCAGTACAATTGCAACATTTAAAAGGCATTTGGATGCTTATATGAATAGGAAGGGTTTGGAGGGATATGGGCCGGGTACTGGCAGGTGGGACTAGATTGGGTTGGGTTAACTGGTCGGTATGGACGGGTTGGACAGAAGGGTCTGTTTCTGTGTTGTACTTCTCTATGACTCTAAGCAGCAATATTCCAGTCCCACACTTTCCAATTCACTGCTGTCAGTGAAAAGCAACAATGCAGCTTCAGTCGGGGTGTACTGCAAATCATTGGTATGTGAGAATCTGCAACCCAGGTCAACCTCCCAATGCACCAAGAACAGGCTCAGGAAAACTGAGGGAGATAATGTCCTGATCACGAAACCTCTTAGCGGAATTTCCAAAGGTCTGACAGAGTCAACCATAAAAATTGTTCACCAACTTTCTAAAAGTTTTCAACTGTTCAATTACTTTATTTTATTTAAAGACTGACCTTTGCAAATTTGAATGCCAACGCTGGGGATGTGCATTAGTGAGTATCGCATTTTCTGTTATTCGTCTGTCAAATTTGTTGATATTGAAGTGAATTTGCTTTAAAAAGAAAGGCACAAACCAGCCAAACAACATTAAATCCAGCAAGAGATGCTGATAAAACTCGATGTCAATGTTGAGAGGAAGCAAAAACGAAGTGAATTCTCAATGATTTCACTGAGTTTTCAGCTGAAAGCATTGGTGCCGTGGCCCTCTGGTGGTCAATTTAATACATCACAACAATTTTAAACAATTAAATGGCCTTGATAAGAAATGTGGTTGTAACCTGACTGCGTGTCGAGCTACCTCAGTTTGGAGAGTAGGAGATTTTTAATCTCAGGTTGTGTGTTTGACACCCTCATTGGACAATGATCCTTTGAAACCTTGCTTTTTGTTCTGAACATTGACTCTTCATTCCACTTGCAGTGCCATCAGATTGAGTGTGTTTCTCTCCTGTTCAGAGGATTAATATCCCAGTTGGTGGTTGAAGATTGAAATTGGACTGAATGGAAGACACGTTTGTAGGTGTGACTTTATGTTCACCGAACAGTGGCACTTTAAAGTTCTCCTCATGTCCTCGGTCACGCGTGTGGTCACAAGCGCTCAGGCCAGGGGACAGATAAGTCAGAGAGTTAAAGAAATATTGAAAATCTGTCCATCATAGTCAGAAAGAAGCTCACAACCTCTCCAAGTTCCCTTCCCCCACTGACATTGAGCCTCGGAAGGAAGAGACCAGTGCTAACTAGAATGTCATGAAAAATCAAACAGCTTCTATGAAGAACCCCAAGTGGATTTCATAGCTGTTCCTGACTTAAGAGGGGAAAAGCGAGGATGGTAATGATAGAGACCATCTGCAGTTGACTCCAACCTCTCCACCAGTAACATCTGTGATTCTTATCTAACTGGAAGCCCTTGACTAAACTGAGAAAATCCCTTAAATTTGAGTGAAATCACTGTTAAAACAGGAGAAAGCATGGCCAGGGCAGGGAAGAGCAAGCGCAGCTTGGAGCGTCTGCAGTCCCACGGTTTAAGGAAAGTCTGCAATGTTTGACTTTGTAACTATTTCTTTTTTTCTCTTTATACTGAGAAAACCGCAGTGCTGAAAATTTTCACTGATTTATTTATTTTTCACCTTCTGTAACTTAAGAGTTTTGCACCTGGGTGCATTGTCCCCGAGATGCCGCTGTGCATAGGGCTATTGCTCACGTCTCCCTGTCATCTGATAGCACGTGACAACAAACCCGCCCATCCAAAACAACTTTCTGTCTTCAGCCAGCCTCCCACTGGCCCCGCAATTCACTCACACCGAGAGGGTGGTGCTCGAACCCACCCACATTTCCTGATTGGCCAACATTCCCGCCGCGCTTTCCCTGCTTGGAGGACCAGTAGCCCCAGCTCGGTCCTCCAGTCCCGCCCCTTGCGTGTCACTGGCCGTGTGACGTAATCCGTTAAGCGGGTCTGCAGCATGCGCACAGTTAAAGTCGGTTGTGAGAATGTGCGCTGTGAGCTATGTTCGGAAAGAAATTTTGCATCGACGGTGAGTGAAATTTAAAAGGGAGGGCAGCGGACAGAGCTATATTCTGGTGAGAAGGTTTCATGGTTGATCAGTGTCGGGCTCTAGCTCCAATTATGAGGTTTCCGGGGCTACTATTTAAGCCGCAGAGAGCCTCAGGCTTCTTCCCAAAAACAGGCCCCTGTCAATGGCCGCGATTCTTGTTCAGTTTTTACTTAATCGCTTCACTCTTGGTTTATCTGTCTTTAGTGTGAATGGAGTTGAAAACCAAAGTTAACTCATTGCTATGTTCACTGAGGAGTGTGTGCCGTGTGCTGTTGGGAGACGTGTGTTAGTGACTGAAATTGATGGAAAACTGTCCCCATGATCATCCTTGTCACTGAGTTGGTTGTCATTGTGAAAGAGGCTGAGAGAGTGAAGGGAGAGAACTGAACAGGATGGAGGTGTTTGGAAATTGCGGTTGCCCATCACCCCACCACGAAACCCACATCATTGTTTCTCTCACTGCTCCCCAGTTATACATCCTCCTCCCTCCCCCCACCCTGTCCCACTTCTCCCTTCCCCCAATGTCCGCAAACTTGCAAAGCTGTTTTCTTATTTCCTCTGGACAGTGTTGTTTTTCTCAGATTATTTAACAATTTGAGAACTGAATCAAAAGCGAGAGACAGCAGCCAGTCCAGAAGTTTCTGAAATCACTCTGCACCTCCTTAGAGGATTTTCATCCAATAGTTATAAGGTAATGCTGATACCTGTATCAGTTACAGTCATTTTGTTTTTTATGTCCCACCTTTTGACAGAACAGAAACATAGAAAATAGGAACAGGAGTAAGTTGTGATGTTTGATCCTGCTCCACTATTCAGTATGATCATGGCTGATCCTCCACTCTAGTCTGCTTCCACTTTAGACCCATACCCCTTTGATTCATTTAGGCCTCGCAACTATATCTATCCATCTTCTTGGAAAAAAATCCATATTCTGGTCTTAACTGTTTTCTATGGCAGCAAATTCTGCAGGGTCACGAGTCTCTGATTAAAACAATTTTTGTCAGCTCAGTCCAAAACCATATTGCCGGCATTTTGAAGTTACACAGGTCAGATGAGGTAAGGAGAGCAAGGTTTCCTTCTCAAAAAGGCATTGAATCAAACTTAAACTGTGATCCCCCCCTTGGTTCTGGACTGCCTGGTCATTGAGCACCCTTTCTATATTTACCTTGTTAGTCCTTTGAGAATTTTATCAGTTTCTATGACATCCTATTTCAGTCTTTTAAACTTCAGTGAATTTCATCCTAACCAATCCATCCTGTCCTCATATGTCAGTCCTACTATCCCAGGAATCAATCTGTTGAACCTTTATTGTACAGCCTCCATATGCTGAACATTCTTCATCAGATAAATATTCCAAACCTGCACACAACATTCCAAGTGTGGTCTCATCATGACCCTGTAAAGTTTAAACAAGGTGGGGTCAGTCTGCTCTCCCCAAGGTCAATTATACAGACACAGTGGGGTCAGTCTGCTCTCCCCAGGGTCAGTCTGCTCTCCCTGGGGTCAGTGATACAGACACAGTGGGGTCAGTCTGCTCTCCCCGGGGTCAGTGATACAGAGACAGTGGAGCCAGACTGCTATCCCCGGGGTCAGTGATACAAAGTGGGGACCGTCTGCTCTCCCTGGGATCAGTGATACAGACACAGTGAGGTCATTCTGCTTTTCTTGAGGTCAGTGATACAGACACAATGGGATCTTTCTGCTCTCCCAGCGGTCAGTGATGCTGATACAGTGGGGTCAGTCTGTTCCCCCTGGGAAACAGTGAGGTCTGCAGTGCTGGAGATCAGAGTAGAGAGTGCGTTGCTGAAAAGTACAGCAGATCAGGCAGCATCCAAGGAGAAGAAAAATTAACAATATCTGATGAAGGGCTCCGGCCTGACACGTCAATTTTCCTGCTCCTCGGATGCTGACTGACCTGCTGTGTTTTTCCAGCAGCACGCACTCTGCTCTGCTCCCCCTGGGGTCAGTGATAGATATATTGGGATAAGTTTGCTCTCTCTGTGTCACTGATACAGGCACAGTGGGGTCGGTCTCTTGCCCCAAGGGCAACAATACACACAGAGTAGGGTCAGTTAACACTCCTCAGGGACATTGATGCATACACAGTGGCATCTGTGTGCTCTGGCTGGGGCCAATGATACACATACCATGAGGTCAGTCTTTCTATCTGGGGCCTGTGATGCACTCACACTGCTGTCAATATGCTCTCCCCAGTGTCAGTGATATACACACAGTCTGTCTCCTCAGAGTCAGTGATACAGACAGAGTGGAGTCAGTCTACTCTCTCTCTGCAATTAGTGATACACACAGTGTGGGGTCAGTCTGCTCCCCCCAGAATCAGTGTTACACCCAGAGTATGGTCAGTCTGCTCGCTCCAGGTTCAGTGATAAAGACATTTTGCGGTCAGTCTGCTCTTGCAACAGTCAGTGATACACCCACTGGTTTCAGTCTGCTCTCCCCGCCGTCAGTAATATACACCCACAGTGGTGTCAGTCTGCTCTGCTCTGTCCGTAATTCAGACACAGTGGGCTCAGTGATGCAAACAGTAGGATCGGTCTGTTCGCTCCAGGGTTAGTGATACAGACATAGTGGAGTCAGTCTACTCTCTCTGCAATTAGTGATACATCCACTGGGGTCAGTCTGCTGTCCCTGGGGTGAGTGATAAGCTCACATTGGGGTGAGTCTGCTCTCACCAGTGAATTGATGCCATTCCAGCAGGGTGAGTCTGCTTTCCAAATAGGGAGTGACAGAGAAAGAGTCGGGGACACAGGAAGAGAGAGAGAGAAAGTGGGAGACGGACAGCGAGTAGCCAGAGAGAGGGACACAGAGAGACAGGCAGAGAGAGCAGGGACAGAGAGATATATAGAGAGATGGGGGCATAGTGAGATGGGGGTATAGGCTAGGGCTGTTTTCCCTGGAGCATCGGAGGCTGAGGGGTGACCGTATAGTGATTTATGAAATCATGAGCGGCAAGGATAGAGTAACTAGACAAGGTCTTTTCCCTGGGGTGGGGGACTCCAGAACTAGAGGGCATAGGTTTATAGTGAGATGGGAATGATGTTTTCATGCAGGGTGTGGTGTATGTGGAATGGGCTGTCAGAGGAAATGGTGGAGGCTGGTATAATTGCAATATTTAAATAGCATCTGGATGGGTATATGAATCGGAAGGATTTACAGGGATATCTGGTGCTGGAAGGTGGGACTAGATTGGGTTGCGATATCTGGTCGGCATAGAAGATTTGGAGCGAAGGGTCTGTACGTGCTGTATTTCTCCATGACTCTATAACCAGCACTACCCTTACTCTGTTAACAAAGCATTAGGCTGCTTCATTGCTGAAACATTGAATTGAAATGAGAAAATCATGGACGGAATGATTAATGAGTGAATTTGGTTTATTGATGAATTTGGATAAAGGGATATTTCAGCACATTCTTCAGCTGCTGTCTGAACTTAGTCTGGGTCATAGCATAAATCGCGGTGTTTGTACAACAACTGAGGAGCTGCAGCATGAAACCCAATTCCCACGCAAACCAATCCAGTTTCACAAACCGATATACCATGACATGCATTCTGTACCATATAGAATATACCATTAATGTTGACCACAACAGAATGAAATTGATCGAAATCACAAACAGTAAAATGATGGATTTTTTTCTGTTTTGCATTTCTGTGTCACACTGACCATCTCCATTAGTGTGAGCCCAGAGACTCGTGCGGACTTTGTTGGTCACTCAAATGTGTCTGATGGTGAAAACATTGAGCAGCAGAATCAGGAGAAATGGGAGACCCGGGGTTAGAATGTAATGGAGAAACTCGATTGTGACCCAGGTGTTAAAGAATAGGGTGTTGTTTTTTCCCTCACAAAACCAGGGGTCGTTCCCCAACCAATACTGAGATGTGAGCATAAAATACCAGAAAATGTTCTTTGAACAGCTCAGCACAGTCACTGTCCCCAAAACGATAGCAGCCATTTTCTCACTGCAATATTTACTTTTCAGCTTCTGGCAACAAATGGCCACATTTATTGCAGCAACTTAACAAAGTTCAATACAATGAGTTCTCCCAAGTGCCATCTCTTTTTTAATTTGAATTTCCTGCAGTTCTAATTTTCACTGTTCCCTAATATTTCTAGATGATATTCTTTTCCTTCCTCTGTGGAGACAGAATCAACATATTCACCTCACCACACAGAGATTGTCTCTAACAACTCATGAATACATCAGAGGACAGCACTCTGGTACACGATGGGTATGTCACTCACTTCTGCCCAGAAGGTCCAGAATCAAACCAGTTTGTTTTATGGCCAGTGACAGCACAGTCCTCTCCCTGGTGTGAGACTACAGCTATGCTGAAAAAGATGACCGAGGTCTTTGCCCTCATCATTGCTAATGCGACTGACTTCACACTTTGAATCTGGAATAGGGACAACAGTAGAAAACATTCATGGAAATCCCAGAGAGAAGAGTGCAGTATGCTGCTCCTCGTTGCTTACAGAGCTTCCCTTTTCTATGCAGCCTCTGCACCATTTATTAACCAAGTTGCAGATCCAGATACACTATAAATACAGTCCCCATTCCTCATCTAGAGTGGGGTCACCAGACCCACAGGAGTCCCGGAATGAATGCAACAACTGACAACTCAAAATTGAGAAAACCTTCCATTGAACCTTGTCTGATCTTCCAACGAGAGAAACAAGTCAAACTCGTATTTACATGGCAATGTTGAAACTGACTTCCTCTCCTCAGTTTCTTTTCTTGTTTGATAAACCACTACATCTCTGAACAGTCCCAGTGATCGGAAATATTAACAGATCCATCCTCTGCAAAAGTAGTTAACAGTTTACATGCACAATTTTTGAACCTCAGTCACGATAACTTGCACATCCCATTAGTGGATAAACAAAGATGACCACACTCTCAGAAGAGTGACACAGGAGACATAACTTACTTCAATCAAGGACTTAGATGGATACCTCCATGGACATAATATTTAGGAATTTGGGAAAAGGCAAAAAATAAATTAGATTAATCTTACATTTTATTTTAATTCCAGCTGGTCATCAACAATAGCTTTGATTTTTTACAATGTCTCTCTTTCTCCATCTGTTCAACTCATTCCTTCTCCTCTTCAAAACAGACATCCCTGTCACCAACATTGATCACACTATTTCCTAGCTGCTTTCAGTTCTGATGTGTACTCAATGAACTCGAAATGCTGTTTTTCTCTATTCAGAGTCTGTCAAACCTGTTCAGTTTCCCAGCACGTCTTATTTCTTTTTATTTCAGATCTCCACCATCTTTCTTTGTTTGCTTTAACCTTTAATATTGCTATTTACGGGATGTCAGCATCACTGGCAAGGGCATAATTTGAAGACCGTCACTAATTGCCCTTGACTGTGACCATGCCACAAGGCAGCGTACAGCCAATTGCATTGACTCTTAATCCAGACCAGGTCATAATGTTAGATTGGTTAACTGATGGACATCAGTAAAACAGATAGGATTTCAGATAAAATGTTGCTGAAATTTGTTTTTTTTTCCAATTCTTTTCATTTGAACTTATGGTCTGCCATCAGCTGTGGCAGAATTTGAAACCTGTACCCCATATTAGCTGTCCAGCAGCATTAATACTCTGACACGGTGTCCCTATCACTTTAGAGAAAAGAACAAGTTTGTAATCAAAATATTTGTAACTGGAAGAATGGCCAGAAGACAGCTAGAACAGTAAAGTCCAAATTTTATCAGGGCATGGATAATGGTTCATTCACCAACAGTGCTGATGCAGTGGTGGAGACGAGGTATTGTGGAGCTGGCAATAGACAGAGTTGGTGATGGAGACAATATCGAAACATCAATCAGTTCAGGACAAAAAGGGCCCTCGAGGTTGTGAGCAATATTGTTCTCAAATATTTGTGAGGGAGGCGTCTGAAATTCATGAATCATGATCAGAGTTTGTAATTGAAACTGAAGACAATATTTTCCGTCCTTTGCCAAATATAGACAACAGAAATAGCAATTAAGTTTAACATAGTTTATGGAATTAAAACATGGATGCAGATCGAGAGGATTGCCAATAATGGCGAGGATGGGATAGAAACCCGACTGAATAATCAGCAGCACACCTAATATCCAATCTGATAATGTTGCACCAGGCCAGTAAATGATGTAAAGACCCCAGGATAAAGCCCTGTCAATTGCTGAAACATTCCAATCTATTATTCTCAGATTATGATCCATTTGTTTGAATATTTCAGTCCATTGTTCTCAGATTCTGATCTCCCCACTCCCTGCAGCTGGTGATCCCTATTCGTGTTCGAAGTGATGTATCTGCTGCTGTCATGAGACAACATATTGGGAGAAGCCCCTTCCTAATAGGAAAGGGAAAGCCTCTAGTGACATAATTAGAATCCATGGAGACTGACATCAATCACAGTCACTTCACAAACAGCTCCATTTAATGAGTCTACTCTCCCCAGGGTCAGTGATACAGACACAGTGGAGTCAGTCTGCTCTCAACTAGAGTAAGCAGCATCCCTACCAGTGAATCAGCAGTATCATTTGCAAGGACAAATTGTATTCATGGAGCTGAGACTTTGTCTCGTACTCCTACCACACATTCTCCACTCTTTTCTGCAATCTCTAACCTCACTTTACATTATTGAGTGCTTTTCATCTCACCGTGAATTCTTGTTAGCAGTATCTTTTCTGGCAATTGTCCCTCAGGAGTACATATCTCCTATTCTTCAGCATTACAGATTGAGAGTATCCTGTGTCCCCTAATATTGTATCCTCTTCCCTGCTACTCCTGGCCTATGTGAATAAACTTTACCCTTGCATGTATATTTTTTAAGCAGATCTGGCACTTTCTCTTGAATCAATCTCTAACGATCTTGTACACTCTGAGGCAGTTGCCTAACTTCCCCTGTGCTTTTTGTTATTAGTCCAACAAAACTCCCAGGCTTGTCCGGCTTTCTCCTAGCCCACCAACACTCTAATTTTGTGTGGCCCACTTTATTACAATGAAAACACTGGAGACTTTTAATTTCTTTGACACCCCTCAAGATTTTTTTTTACCCTGTTATCCTTATTATCTTCACTAAGTTATGCCTTTCCCTTTCTACCTGACGATTTCTCTTCGCTCCAATTTCTATCCGTGATAGAACTGAAATTGATTTATGGACCAGCTCATAATCATCAGCAATTTCAGCTGCTAACCTTGCTGTTTTAACTCTCTGCTCTTCCACATGAGTTTGCACTACTTCATGCAGTGAATTTTTGAATTCCTCCAAAAGAATTACCTCTCTAAGGGTTTGTTCTATTTGTTCGATTTTTAAGGCTCTTACGCATCTACCAAAATTGCTCTGTTTGATCCTTACGAATTTAATGTAGGGTTGAACTGAGTCCCTCCTTAGATTCCTGAAATGTTGTCTACAGGCTTCTGGTACAAGTTCATATGCACTTTAAAATGGTGTCTTTTTCACCTCCTCATACTTCCCAGTTCCATCCTCTGACATTGATGCAAATACCTCACCAGCCCGACCGACAAGTTTAGTTTGGATCAACAAAACCCACATTGCCATTGGCTACCGCATCTGCTCAAACAATTTTTAAAATGAGATGAAAAAGTCTTCCACATCCTTCTCATCAAATTTAGGCAATACTTGAACGTACTTAAACAGTTTCTTGTCAGGCTTTTGCCCACCGTGGGTTTGCTCATCCCCACTCTCTTCCTCAGCAGACTTGCCTTCAGCCTTCATCTCCACCCTTTAAGCTGACTTTCATTTTAAGTATCAGTTTCTGAAGTTCAAAAGCTCTTTCTTTTTCTTTCTGTTCTGCTTTTAACTGTAACTCAAACTGTTTCATTTCTGCTGCCATTTCCTTATCTCTTGCCTCGAACAGATTCTGATGGTTTCTCCAGCAAGATTAAATGCTGAGCTAAAACAGGAAAAAAAAAGTATTCACAAAATTGCACAATGAAAAACAAAGAACAGAATAAAGAACCCCTATGGAATACAAACTACCCAAACTAGACTTAATTTTGCTCTTCCGAATATACACAACAGTCCCATCAAGCAAATCCCCTTTATAACACAGTACAAATGGAACAAATGCTTACAGGTTGAATTTAGAAGGGCAGAAGAAGAGAAAGCCTGTTCACACAGTCCACTGCTGAACTCCCAACTAGTGCTCGGCTGAGCTGCTCAGCTAGAGATCTGACCACTCCCCTTTCATTACGCAGGTCCCTTCTAAAACATGACTACGTTTGCCTGAAGTGTCATCTGTTTGCATATAAGCAAAACGCCTCTCAAAATCCTTTTCATCTCTGTACCAAACTAGTGTAATTGGAGCCTGGCACATTTATGATCCCTCTGAAAAAAAATCAAGGACGCAGCATCCTTTAGGAAAGGAACAGCTTTTAGAAAAAAGCCACCAACTTTGTGACAATATCAGACTGCATTAATTCAGTCAATGTATCAAACTTCCTTCATTAATTCAGCAATCCAAAGTGCACTCATTCAAAGTATCAATCTGCATTCATTTGTTTATTCAATGAATCCAACTTCATTCATTCATTCAACGAATCAAACTGAATTCATTATTTCAGCAAATAAACCTGTTCTAAATAATTCAATGAATCAAATTCATCATTAATTCAATGACTAAACCTGCATACATTCATTGAATGAATCAAGCTACAATTATTCATTCAATGAATCAAACTTGATTCGTTCATTCAATGAATGAAACTTCATTCTTTCATTTAATGAACAAAACTGCATTAATTCACTAAATGAATCAAACTTGAGTCATTCTTGCAATGAAATGAACTTCATTCATTCATTGAACGAACAAACCAGATTGATTCAGTTGATGATTCAATTGGGAATAACTCACTAAACATACCAAACTGCCTTCATTTGTTCAATGAGTGAGACTGTATTCATTCATTCAATGAATGAAACTGCAACGAACCAAAATGCATTCGTTCATTTAATGAATCAACCTTGAATGATTCAACAAATAAAACTGCATTCATTCTTTAAATGTATCAAACAGGATTCCTTCATTCATGGAACCAAACTGCATTCATACAATTAGTGAATCAAATTTTATTTCAAATGTTATGCATTCCTGCAATGAACGGACATGCATTCATTCATTGAATGAATTAAATTTCAAATATTTATTCAATGAGTCAATGTTATTCATTGATGCAATGAATCAAACTGTATTCATTCATTCAATTAATCAAACTGCAATGATTAATTTAAATGAAATAAACTTCATTCAATCAATCAATCAATCAATCAATCAATCAAACCACATTGATTCTTTTAATGAATCAGTTTGCATTCGTTCATTTCATAAATCAAACTTCATTCATCCATTCAATGAATCAAATCTCTTTCATCCATTCATTGAATCAAACCTCTGTCATTCATTCAAAGAATCTAACTTCATTTATTCGTTCTTTGTATCAAACTGCATTTATTCATTCAATGAATCAAACTTCATGCCTTCATTCAATGAATCAAATTTCAGTCAGTCTTTCAATGATTCAAGCTTCATTCATTCAATCAATCAAACTTTCTTCATTCATTGCAAGAATCAAACTGCATTCAATCAACACATCATACTGCATTCATTCATGCAATGATTCAAACTACATAATTCACTTATTCATTGAATGAATCAATCCTCATTCATTGATACAAACGATAAAACTGCATTTGGTCATTCAAGCAATAAACCTTCCTCCTTTCATCAATGATTCAATCTGCATTCATCTATTCAAAGTGTCAAACTATAATCTTTCATTCCATGAATTACACTGCATTCAGGTAAAAACAAGGAATGCAGATGCTGGAAACCAAATTCTAGATTAGAGTAGTGCTGGAAAAGCACAGCAGTTCAGGCAGCATCCAAGGAGTAGGAAAATCGACTTTTCGGGCAAAAACCCTTCATCAGAAATAGAGGCAGAGTGCCTGCAGGGTAGAGAGATAAATAAGAGGGTGAGGGTGGGGCGGAAGTAGCATAGAGTACAATAGGTGGGGATGGAGGTGATAGGTCAGGAAGGACGGTCTTTGCTACCTTCCTCCACCCTCCTCCCTGACCTATCACCTCCATCCCCACCCCCATTCACCTACTGTACTCTATGCTACTTTCTCCCCACCCCCATCCTCCACTCATTTATCTCTCCAGCCTGCAGGCACTCTGCCTCTATTCCTGCATAAGGGTTTTTACCCAAAACATCGATTTTTCTGCTCCTGGGATGCTGCCTGAACTGCTGTGCTTTTTCAGCACCACTCTAATCTAGAATTACACTGCACTCATTCATTCAATCAATGAATGAGAGTCATTCATTGCTGCAATGAAACAAACTTTGTTTGTTTGTTGAATCAAACTTCATTCATTCATTCAATTAACCAAAATATGCTCATTCATTCAACGAATTTACCTGTATTCTTTCATTCAATGAACCAAACTGCATGAATTCACACATTCATTCAATGAATCAATCTACCTTTTTTCGTTCAATGAAACAAAGTTCAAGCATTTGAAGTTTATTCAGTGAATCAACGAAAAAGCTGTATTCATTTAATCAATAAATCAAACTTCATTCATTCACTCAATGAATCAAACTGGAATAATTCATTCCATGAATTAAACTGCATTGATTTAATCAATGAAGCAACCTTCAATCATTCATGCAATGAAACAAACCACCTTCATTCTTTCAATAGATCAAAATATACATATTCATTCAATGAATTAAACTTCATTCATTCATTCAAGGTTTCAAACTACTTTCATTCAATCAATCTATCAAAGTGACTGCATTAATTCAATGATTAGAACTTCCTGCATAAATTGAATGATTCAGCTGCATTCATTCATTCATTCAATGAATGAAACTGCATTCAGGAATTCAATGATTCAAACTTCATTCATTCATTAAATGAATCAAACTTCTTTCATTCTTGCAATACAACAGACTTCATTCCTGTATTCAATGAACTGAACTGCATTGATTCTTCCAATAATCAAACTGCATTTGTCCTTTCAATGAATGCAACTTCTTTCATTCAATGAATCAAGCTTTATTATTTTAATCATTCAGCGTATCAAAAAGCATTCGCTCACTATTTGAATCAAACATCATTCATTCTTGCAATGAAATGGACTTCATTCTTTCATTCAATGAATGCAATCACATCGATTCTTTCAATGCATATATTCAGTCAACGATTCAAACCTCATTCATCCATTCAATGTTTCAAGCATCATTCATTCATTCAAAGATTCAAACTGTGTTCACTCATTCAACGTAACAAACCACACTCATTCATTCAATGAATGAAACTCATTCATTTAATCATTCAATGAATTGAACATTATGCACTCCTGCAATAAATCAAAATGCAATTATTCATTCAGTCAATGACTCAAACTTCATTCATTTAGTCATTGAATCCAACTGCATTCATTCATTCAATGTTTAAAACTGCAATCATTCATTTTATTAATCAAACTTCATTCATCTGTTCAATCAATTAAACATTATACAGTCATTCAATGATTGAAGCTTTATTCATCCATTGAAGGAAGTTTGATTCATTGAGTCATTCAGTGAAACAAACTGCATTCATTTATTCATTGACTCAAACTGCATTCATTCATGACTCAAAATTCGTTCATTCATTCAATGAATCAAACTGCATTCACTTATTCATTGAATCAAGCTTGCTTCTTTTATTCAACGATTCAGTCCGCATTTTTCTATTCAATGTATCAAACTGCATTCATTCATTCAATGAATGAAACTGCATTCACTCAATCAATTAATCAAACTTCCTTCATTATTATAATGAAACAAACTTCATTCATCCACTGAAAGAATGAAACTCCTTTCAAACATTCAATGATTCAAATTACATTTATTCAATGGATCAAAGTGCATTCATAATTTAAAATTTTAAGAAATCTTTTGATTATTTCACTAAATCAAACTGCATTGATTGCTCAAGCTTCATTCATTCATGCGTAAACCAAACTTTATTCATTCATTCAGCAAATCAAACTGCATTTGTTCATTCATGAATCAAACTTTATTCATTCAATGAATCAAACTGCATCCATTTATTCATTGAATCAAGCTTCCTTCATTCAACGATTCAGTTCACATTCTTCCTTTCAATGAATCAAACTTTATTCATTCATTCAATGAATGAAACAGCATTCATTCAATCAATTAAACAAACTTCCTTCATTCTTGCAATGAAACAAACTTCATTCATCCATTCAATGACTGCTTTCAAACAGTCAAATGTTCAAATTGCATTCATTCAACAGATCAAACTTATTTCATTATTGAAATTTTAAAACATCATTAATTATTTCGCTGAATCAAACCGCATTGATTGCTCAATGAATCAAGCTTCACTCATTCATTCATGAATAAAACTTCCTTCCTTCATTCAATGATTTAACCATGCATTCATTTATTCAATGTATCAAACTGCATGAATTTATTCAATGAATGAAACTGTATTTGTTAATTTAATTAATCAATCTTCATTCATTCTTGTAATGTAACAAGCTTCATTCATTCATTGACTGAAGCTGCATTCACTCATTTAATGACTTAACCTGAAAATATTCATTCAATGAATGAAACTTCATTCATTCATTCCACAAATTAAATTGTATTCCTCCAATTAATGAATCAAAATTCATTCATTCATGCAATGGAATAACTGCATTTATTCTTGCAATGAATCAAAATGCATTCACTCTTCAAAAAAATCAAACAGTATTTATTGATTAAAAGAATCAAACTTTATTCATTCATTCAAGGAATCAAGGTGCATTAATTCATTCAAGTAATGAGAATTCACTAATTAATTAAACAAAAAAATGCATTTGTTCATTCAACGAAATGATCTCCACTCAGTCAATAAATGAATCTAACTGCTTACATTTATTTAATGAATCAAACTGCATTCATTTGGTCATCAAATTAGCCTTTATGTATTCAATAAATCAGACTTCATTCATTCAATGAATCAAACGGTATTCAATCATTCCATAAATAAAAGTGTATTCATTGAATGAAAGAATCAAACTTCATGTATTCAGTTCATGAATCAAGCTGCATCCATGCATTAAAATAATCAAACTTTATTCATTAATTCAAGGAATACAATTATATTAATTCATTCAAAGAACAAAAATTAATTAATTAATTCAATGAAACAGCATTCATTCATTCAACAGAACGAATTGCATTCAGTCAATCAATGAATTAACTTGCATTCATTCATTCAATAAACCAAAGAGTAGTAATGAAGCTTGATTCATTCCTGCAATGCAGCAAACCTAATTCATTGATTCGTTCAATGATTTCAATCTTAATTCATTCATTCTACGAATCAAACTGCATTCATTCATTCAATATATCAAACTGCATCAGTCATTGAATCAAACCTCAATCATTTATTCAATGAATCAAGCTTGATTCTTTCATTTAATCAATCAAACTTCATTCGTTCATTGTACGAATCAAAGTGCATTCAATCATTATCATGTCAAACTGCATGCATTCATTCAATAAATCAAAGAGCATTCATTCATGAAATGAATCAATGTTGATCCATTCCTGCAATGCAACAACCTTAATTAATTCATTCAATGAATCCATCCACATGCTCTTGATTCGTGATGTGAATCAATTCACATTCATTCATTCAATGAATCAAACATCATACATTCTTGCAATGAAATGAACCTCATTTTATTCATTCATTCAAGGAATCAAACTGCATTCATTCATTCAATGAATTAACCTGTATCATTCAATAAATGAATCAAACTTAATTTATTCAATGAATATATCTTAACTTAGTCATTCATTGAATCAAACATTCATTCATTCATTCAACAAATCAAACTAAGTTCTTTAATTCAGTGGAACAAACTACATTCGTTCATTCAATAAATTGAACTGCAATCAGTCAATCAATGAACTAAACTGTATTCATTCATTCAATAAATTAAACTTCATTCATTCTTTCAACGAATCACATAGTTTTATACATGGAATGAATGAATGCTATGTTCATCCATTCAATAAATCAAATTGCATTCATTCATTAAATGAATCAAACCCCTTTCATTCTTATAATGGAACAAACTTCATTCATTATTTCAATGAATCTAACCAAATTGATTCTTTCACATAATCAATTTGCATTCATTCATTCAATAAATCAAACATTACATCCAACTTCACTCATTCATTCAAATTTTCGAACTGCATTCATTCTTTCAATGAATCAAACTTCATTCATTCATTTTATGAATCAAACTGCATTCATTCATTCAGTAAATCAAACGTAATTTGTTCATTCATTGACTCACACGGTATTAATTTATTCCATGAATTCAACTGTATTCATTTAATCAATGAATCAAACTTCATTCATCATGCAATGAACTAAACTTCGTTCATACTTTCAATGAATCATCATTGAATCAAATGGCATTTATTCATGAGGAGAATCAACCTTTGTTCATTCATTTAGGGATTCAAATTGCCTTCATTTATTCATTGAATTACCTTGTATTAATTCATTTAATGAATCAAACTTTTTCATTCATTCAATGGATCAAAGTGATCCTGATCATTCACTGAAACGAGGTGCATTCAGTCAATCAATGAATCAAACTGTGTTCATTCATTCAACGAATCAAACTGTATTTGTTAATCAATGAAATAACTTTGATTCATTCGTTCAATTGTTTTTTCCTCTGTCCAGATTGGGAGGGGAATTTGTTTTGTTGTGGCAGCATTTTGGAATTAGCAGCAAGAGAGGTTAGCCTGGTTGTGAGGGACGTGATGTCAAAGGAACCTGATAATGGCTCCGAGATGGAAAGATATGGTAAGGGTAGCGCTGTGGGAAATAGGGCAGGTATGCTTAGGCTCTGTTCAGCATCATGAAGGCAACCCTTGTGCGAGTAAAAAATGACTCCACATTTCATCAGACCATCTTCATTCCAGAACAAAAGAAAAGACGAAGACCACAACTGCTAATCTCTTTCTGCGTTTGCTGTCTATTCTGGACTAAACATATTCCTAAAGGCACTTCCACAATACTGAGTTGCTATCCCTTTCACACTACGGGATTGAATATAAATATGTAATCTTCAAACATATTTTTAAAAACACTGTACTTGTATGAGAATGTTAACTAGTGCTTCACATAAACACCAAGAAGGACTTAATAACCAAAAGAACTGTGAATGCTGTAAATCGTAAGCAAAACAGAAATTGCTGGAAAAGCTCAGCAGATATGGCAGAGTTAATGTTTCGGGTCGAGTGACCCTTCGTCAGAACCGGGAGTGACCAGGACTGATTTTCTCATTTTAAGATCATAGGAACGTAAAGGATGCATTCGAACTTGAATGAGGATTGAAAGGAAAAACAAAGTCAGAAGCTGCAGCTCATCAAACCCTCAGGATTCACCAAGACATTCATTTAATTTGTTGTTCTTCCTCTGTATAATGTGTTGATGATGCAAAGCACCCTAAAGTGCATTGTGTTTTCTCCAGACGAGAAAATATTTTGACAGAGGATTTAAAAAAAAACATTGACAGGATGAGGACACTATTGGCTCGGACAATATTCATTGCCAGAATCAACCACACTGCTGCGAATCTGGACTCGCATGTCGGCCAAACCGGGTAAGGATGACTAGAACATGAAGCTCCTTGGATGCTGCCTGAACTGCTGTGCTCTTCCAGCACCACTAATCCAGTATTTGGTTTCCAGCATATGCAGTTATTGTTTTTACCTAGAACATGACTGAAGCAGGTGGATTATTCCGACAATCAACAATGGTCTAAATTGAATTCAAATTCCTAAATCTGCTGCAGCAGGATTCGAACTCGGTCCCATGAACATTACCTAGGTCTCTAAATTGATCGTCCACCAAAAATACCCCCGCTTCCCCTCAAGAGACGTTTCAGCAACACTGAGAATCTGAGGAGGAAATAAAGACGCAGGGCGGAGCAACTACCCAGAATTCCGTGGGGTTCTGTGGGTCTTCTATCTGCAGCACAGGGAGCAGTGCGCATGCGCATGCTGGAACGCGTAGGGAGCGTGCGCGAAGTCTGTGTTGACAGTGGACGGAAGGTTTGTTTTCGGCTCCGGAATTGGTGAAAATGAGGTGGCTTGCAGAGTGCAGTAGATCTCGTACGTGGACCCGGAGACTTTGTGGATATCTTGTACGAATTTCGAAACCCGAAGATTAAACTCCTGGTGCCCCGTTTGTGCCAAATGTGGCGAGGGCTCCAGGATTTTCCGCTGAGACAGGCCGCGGACCAGTGTGGGCGGTGGGGGGGATGTGTTGGCGCCATCTCTGTCAGGGTCAATGTTTGAAAAGACCGGGAGGAGCTTCAAGCACACTGTTTAAAATGGAGAGGTCTTGTGCATCAAGTTGTATGAGTCTTTAAACCCCATGTCTTATTGATGAGGCAGAGGAGCAGCAGACAAGGAAAGAGAAGGAAGCAAATCCTGTCATCGAGATCCCATTACCTCATGAGACATCCTGTCCCATGTTTCCCAACATTCCTGGCTCTGGTCAGTCACCTGAAGACCCAAAATAGCCAGGCAGCAGGTGGAGACGTTGATGTTTCTGGTGTACACCTAAAAAGTCGACGTCTCATAGTCCAGATGGTGCCTGGCCTGTTGTGTTCTTACAACCTCCTGCCTGTCTACTTTGGATTCCAGCATCTGCAGCTTCTTGTCTCTAACCTGAAGATCCAGGACAGTTGCTGATGACCGTGATTAGACATCACCATCAACTCAAGGGAGTGCTGATCACATAGAGTCATAGATTGAGGGACAGTGTGCAGCAGGGAGTATACATGAACTATGAGGAATGGATATTGTGAATTTCTGTAGAAAAACAAAGTGCTGCAGAAACTCAGTAGGACTAGCAGCTTTGATGGGGAGAGAAACTATGTTAACACTTACAAAATAATACTGCTGTTTTCTATCCTGGACTGCTAGTAATTGATTTCAGAAATTTCTTTCAGTGAGATTTGAAAGGAGACACACACACGCTGAAAAATCAAAGAAATGATTTTCTGAATTGTAACCTTCCTTGACAATATCTTTTCTCAACTTCTTTTGCAGAATATTTGAAGGGGACAGGAAGCTCCAACCATACATCACATACAAATCTGACAGAATGAGTAGCTTCAGCTACTGGAGATGATTGGTGTTTGAGTGTAAGTGTTGTCTTCCCACTCATTACCATGAATTGTATATGATTTCTCTATCACATCCTCTCTCCCACAAATGTCCAAGATTTTAAATTTATATCCCATAGGAAGTAGCCAATCAGCTGACAGGAATATGTGCCTTGCCTAAAGCAATCATAAACCCTTACAGCTCTGTCAAATCTCCCTTTAGCTTCGCATCACAAATCCTGAAACATTCTGATGATGTACCAGTCTGCCCCCTTTCTGGGACCCTGCCATCTTTCCTGATGTGTTGGGATCTCTGATTTGCAGAGACCCATATGCTTTGTGTTCCTGTGGATGATATCATCACGCAGCAATAATTACACGGTGACATCACTCTCACCCAGGGGATTTTCTCAATTTTTCTCTGACTCCAGTGTTTCAGATATCATTCCAGCTGTAGGCTCCTGGATGAGCGTTTCACATTGAATATAGTGGAACTGTTGTGTATTTTTTGTTTATTCATCAACAATGTTGACCTGTTCGTACTTTGCCTGTTACCTGCAGGAGTTCCTGTGGCTCTGGTGTTAGTGTGGGTCTGAATTCATTTCAATGTATTGCTCTGTTTTACTTTTGCCCTCCCTCAGCATGTTAGTTTTGCCATCTGTGTCAGATGAGGTTTCTCCCATATCTTTAGAGTCATACAGCTTGGAAATAGACACTTCAGTTCAACTCGTCTTCACTGAGCAGATATCCTAATCTGATCTAGTCCCATTTCCCAGCTTTTGGCCTATATCCCTCTTTGGCTTTAATTTTCATGTATCCATCTATATGCTTTTTAAATGTTTGTAGTTTTACCAGCCTGCACCATTTCCTCTGGCAGCTTTCCTCTACCATCTCCTTTTTATATCTTTCCCCTCTCACTTTATCCTGTGCCCTCAAATTTTGACTCCCCTACCCTGGGAAAAAGGCCTTAGTTATTCACCCAATCCACGTGCTTCATAATTTTACAAGACCTCTATAAGATCAACCCGTAGGCACCAATGTTTCAGGGTAAGTTGCCATAGTCTATTCAGCCTCTAGCTCAAATTCTCCAAGCACAGCAACATTTTTGTAAGTCTTTTCTGCATCCTCTCAAGTTTATGTTCTGGTGATCTCCTGACCATAAACTGTGGACATACAAGCTTTCCCACAATTTCTTCCTTCCTGTATTGCAGTCCTTTTCTGTTTGTGAGCTTATGTTCAGTATCAAATATTACACCGTGTATATTCTCTGCAGTTCCTTTAGTATGGCCTGAAACATTAACTCTCTTTCTCTCTCTCCCCCTCCCTCCATTCATGTTAGTAAATATATTGTCAGTCCCCAGTTACTCATGCAGAAGATGGTGTTTGACCCTCTTGAACAACAGCAGTCCCTGTGGTGAATGTGCTGTTCGGTAAATATTTACCAAATGATCGTGAAGGACCAGGGTTTATGTCCAAATTAACAACAGTTTTATTTTTCCTCATTTGTGATGTAATAAAATGATGCAATATTACACAAGGTATTCATAAAACGATGTTTGACATCAGACCATGTGGAGATATGAGGGCAGGTAATGAGAAATTAGGCTAAAGAAGTCGGTTTTAAGGAGCAAAGTGAATGAAAGAAAGTAAGGATGAAAATCAGTGGTTTAGGGAGTAATGCAAGAGTTATGGCCTTGGAAATTGAAAGTCTGGTGATAAAGATGGGACCCTTAAAATCAGGAATGCTTAGAAAATTGGAATTTAAAGTAAACTGTAGAGTTGTGAGGCTGGAGTGGGAGGTGCTGTGTAGAAATTTGAAAATAAGGATAAGGATTTCAATATTCTTCGTGCTTTGCCATCCAGAAAATGGAGAGGTCAGCGTGAAGGCAGGGTCTGAGTAATCACATGGGAGTTTTGCATGACCTTAAGCTTACTGGGATGTTAAATGTGCCAGGAGTGTGCAAGGCTAGTTATTTTTAGAGCTAAAAAAGAAATGGATGAGAGTTTCAGTATGAGGTGAACTTAGACGAAGGTGAAGTCGGGTGATGTTACTGAGGTGGAAAGAGGCGACGTTGGTAATGATGGGGATATGTGGTTGGATGCTCAACATAGGA
This sequence comes from Chiloscyllium punctatum, assembly GCF_047496795.1. NCBI lineage: Eukaryota > Metazoa > Chordata > Chondrichthyes > Orectolobiformes > Hemiscylliidae > Chiloscyllium > Chiloscyllium punctatum. The sequence goes on along the minus strand of NC_092754.1, from coordinate 46,835,916 downwards.
TGAAATATTTCATGGTGCTAGAGAACAGGGTGGTTCAGCTTTAGACAGTTATCAGGGAGAGGGAAGGGTCCAGTGAGGTGGGAGTGGGGTTTGTAACAGAAAGTGAAGCCAATGCCTTCGGTCTTCACACAATCTAAATAAAGGTGAATTCTGCTCACTCAAAACTGGGTGTTAGGTAAGTGAGGTTGGTGTGTGACTGAGTTATGATAGTTGTCCTTTAAATGGTGGAGGTTGAGATTTTGGAAGAGTGGCGGCTGGGAAATTCTGACAGTTCTGGATGAGTTGTAAATATTTAAAATCCCTTTCCTTCCTGTCCCTTCCATTTCTTGCTCTGTTCCCCTATAGAAACCAGAGCCTTGTAAAGGCCCAGACCCGCTAGCAAGGTCACTCCCTCAAGGACCTTAGTGAATCAGTTTACCTTAATACATTCATACAGCATAGTACCAGGCCCTTCAGCCCACCATATTTATACTGACCAACAAACACCAGATTGCACTAATCGTATTTACCTTCTCTTGGTCCATAGCTAACTATGGCCTGGCATTTTAAGCACTCATCCAGATATGTCTTAAATGTTCTGATAGTACTTGTGTCCACCGGTCACTCGGGCAGCACAATGTCTCCATCTACCTCCTCCTGAGTGAAGTTTTTACTCAGATCTTGTTCCTTTCCACAATGCCCTCTGGTCTAAGCACGTTTGACATGGCAAAGAGACTCGTGATCTATCCTGTCTAATGCCGGTCAAAATAGTGTATACCTCATTCAATTTCCATTGCTCCAGGGCAAACAAACCCAGCTGTCCAGTCACTGTTCATAATTGAGACTCCCCATCCCAGGAAACATCCTGGTGAACCTCCTCTGCACCCTCTCCAGTGCAATCACATCTTTCCGATAGTGTGACAACCAGAACTGCGCATCATATTCCACCTGTGGCCTAACCATTGGTTTATAAATTTGTAACATGACTTCCTTGTCCCTGTATTCTACACCACCCTGTCTACTTTTCTTACCGTTAGGGATCGATGGACCTCTCCACTACAGCCCCTTTATTCCTCAGTACTCCCTCAGGACTGACCATTTATGCTGCATATTCTTTGTAAACCACCAAAAATACATCTCTTGGGATTAAATTCTATCTGCTATTGCTCTGCCCAATTTACCAGCTGATCATTTTCGGACTGTAGCCTAAGACCATCCTTCTCGCTATCAACAGCACTAATTTTTTTGTCATCTGCAAACTTAGTAATTGTACCTTCTACATTCACATCTAAGTCATGCATGTACACACAAACAACAAGGGTCCCAGCATCAATCCCCATGGTACACCATTGTTCACAGACTTCATCACAGACTTCCAAATACAAAAATTCCCTCCACCATCGTCCTTTCCCTCCCATTTGTAAGCTAGTTTGGGATCCAGTTTGCTGCCTTGTCTTGCATTTCGTGGGCTCCTCAGTGAAGACCACATCAACAGCACAACCTTTACCAATATATGTTGTCCCCTTTTCAAAAATATCAATTCAGTTAGTCAGACAGGATGACTAACAAATCCTTGCTTACTATCTCCGACCAATCCTTGCCTTTCCATAATCTTGTCCTTCAGAGTTTTTCGGAGAAAGTGAGGACTGCAGATGCTGGAGATCAGAGCTGAAAATGTGTGGCTGGAAAAGCGCAGCATGTCAGGCAGCATCCAAGGAGCAGGAGAATCGACGAATCCTGAAGCCCGAAACATCGATTCTCCTGCTTCTTGGATGCTGCCTGACCTGCTGCGCTTTTCCAGCAACACATTTTCAGCCCTTCAGAGTTTTTCCCAATAATTTCCCTGCCACTGACATCAAACTAACTGGTCTGGAATTATCTGGCTGATCCCTGCTGCCTCTTTGAACAAAGAAACCACACTAGTTATCTTCCAGCCATCTGGCACTTCACCTATAGCCAGTGAACCATGAGATATCTCTGCCAAGGCCCCAGCAATCTCCTCCCTTGCCTCCCATTGCAGCTTGGGAGAGTTTGCTCCATTAGATATCATGGAATCAATGGTGAGCTAGCCATTTGGATACAGCATTGACCTGAAGGGAGGAGACAGACGATTACTTTTCAGACTGGCGGCTTGTAATCAGTGGTGTGCTGCAAGGATTAGTGCTGGATCCACTGCTTTTTATCATTTATAGAAATATTTGGATGGGAATATAGGACGGATGCTGAATAAGTTAGCAGATGATGGCATCAAAATTGGTGGTGTACTAGACAGTGAAGAAGGCTACATCAGAGTATAATGGGACATTGATCAAATGGGAGGATGAGCCAAGGTTAGAAGATGGAGTTTAATTTAAGACAAGTGTGAAGTGCTGCATGTTAGAAAGGCAAATCAGGGCAGGACTTATAAAATCTGGGGAGTGTTGCTGACCAAAGAGACCTTGGAGTGCAGGTTCATTGTTCCTTGAAAGTGGAATTGCCGGGAGACAGAATGGTGAAGGTGGTTGGTATGCTTGCCTTAGTTGGTCAGTGCGTTAAGTGGATCATTGGAATCTCTTCTGGGGTAGAAATAACCTGTACAAGAAGGACAGATTGCTCCTGAGTTGGAAAGGGACTATTATACTGGCAGGGAGATTTGCTAGAGCTGCTTGGGAGAATTTAAACTAGTAAGGTGGGGGTGTGGGACCCAGGAGATAGTGAGGAAAGAGATCAATCTGAGACTGGTACAGTTGAAAAAAGAAGCAAGTTAAACAGTCAGGGCAGGTAGGGACAAAGCGGAGAACAAGGTAGGACCGATAATTTAAACTGCATTTATTTCAATGCAAGAGGCCTAACAGGGAAGGCAGATGAGCTCAGGGCATGGTTTGGAACATGGGACTGTGACATCATAGCAATTACTGAAATGTGGTTCAGGGATAGAGAGGACTGGCAGCTTAAATGTTCCAGGATGAAATTCTACAGAAAGGGAGGCAAGAGAAGAGGAGGAGTGGCGTTTTTGATAAGGGATAGTATTACAGCTATACTGAGGGAGGATATTCCTGGAAATACATCCAGGGAGGTTATTTGGGTTGAACTGCGAAATAAGAAAAGGATGATCATCATATTGGGATTGTATTCTCGACGCTCTAATAGCCAATGGTAAACTGAGAAACAAATTTGTAGGCGATCTCAGTTATCTGTAAGATTAATATGGTGGTTATGGCAGGAGATTTGAACTTTTCAAACATTGACTGGGACTGCCATAGTGCTAAGGATTTAGATGGACAGGAATGTGTGTAGTGTGCGGCATGGCGGCGCTGTGGTTAGTACTGCTGCCTCACAGCGCCAGAGACCCGGGTTCAATTCCCGACTCAGGTGACTGTCTGTGTGGAGTTTGCACATTCTCCCCGTGTCTTGACTGGAATGTTCAGCTACATTGTTAAAGTTGAGATTTGAGATGGCCCAGGGAATCCCTTATGAATTCAAACCTGTAAACCTCTCTCTTGGTTCATCCTGGAGATCGTAATCTTTGGAAGTCTGGAATAAAAACCTCTTACAGACAGTTTATTTAATTTTAGTCATCCCCTTTTATTCACCAATAACATGACTGTTACAACATAACACTGATAACTGCAAGTTAAACTAACTAGGTTCTAATAACCTAGGAGAATAGGGTACCAGCTCTTCCAGTGCCCCAGCAGGCTACTCCGATGTACTGATACAAAGTGGCTTCCTATATACAAAAGTTTACAAAAACATTGTTATTGGTCTAATTAAGAACTTGCAGTGAAAGACCATAATTGAAAGGAATTCCTGATGAAGGGCTTTTGCCCGAAGCGTCGATTTTACTGCTCCTTGGATGCTGCCTGAACTGCTGTGCTTTTCCAGCACCATTCTATTGAAAGGAAGAAAAGTTAATTTTAGGTTTGTGTACGCTTGACTAATCATTCCTACAGTCCCTAAGCCAGGTGGGAAAAACATACCCAGCCAAGTTAGGCCCCTGTTGGCGAGATAAATTCCTAAGATAAAAAGGTACCATTCTGAGCTCATTGGAGAGTTCATAAGGTAACCTCGCACAGCTCACATGGCAGATACAATTGTTTTACAAAATAGCTTCTTAGCAAGGAGGGCAAACTTTTGACCATAAAATGGCTTCGTGACACATTAGTGCCAGAATCTCTTCAATGTTAGGCTTAGAATAGTTTTTAAGCTCGGAGCAGACTCCTGCTTTTTAAGCACTGCATCATTCTGTACCTGAGGCTGAGATGTTACCACAAGGTTGCATTTAAACTGATTCATTAGTCTTTGAATTAACATGCTTTCTTTTCAGGGATTGATTCAAATTCAAATAAGACATAAGATCTGATTAGTTAGAATTGACAGTGTGCAGTCTGTAAGGTCTGTAGAATGGTCTGCAAGAACAACCAGTAAGTTAAAGCTTCATTAATATTACTTTTTACAGAGTTTGTATTTAATAACTGGTAATGGCTACTCAATATCATCATAAAATCCCAAAATGCAATTAAATTCAATCCATAGCAGATAACCACTACTAAGAGTTAATTTTCTACTGGCTCCAACACTAAACTGGTCTCTCTCTCTCTATCTAGTGTCCTTTTGAACTTTCAAGTCAGCAAAGGTTTTTTTTCTCTCTGTGTCTGCCCTGCTTGCAAGGGGTAATAAGGACCCATTATAATTGGCAGCATCTGATCGTTAATTACAAAGCTTTTGATAGTACCAAATTTCAGTTACATAATCAATTTCACAAGGGAAATGCTGTGAATGTCGATGCTAAGGCAAATGTTCTTAATTGCCTATCAGCATCCTGTTATCACTTGGTGAGCCCAGACGACCCTATCTTCTGAATTCTTCGAGTTCTCCCCTTTTTCTGAGCCTTCTTGCCTGTCTATTTTCTAGTGTTCTATAATTCAGCATTACATTTTAGTCTAAATGTTTAAAGACAAGTTCTAAGGCTATAGACTTTCTCAACATAGACAATAGACATAGACAGAGATTTCACATCTTACCCACAAGCTCTGACTCAACACACAGGTTGTCCCTCTGGTTTCTAATAGGTCCCACTCCTTTGTTTACAATACCCTTATTCTAAATATACCCGTAAAATGCTATGATTGTATCTGCCAAAGATATTTCGTGGCCACTCTTTATCCATCTAATTTATTTTTTAAGCATTGTGCCCCTCACACAAACTGTGCTTCTGAAAGACCTACCCTGTTTTTATTGCGCTGTATCCAACATATGCACTTTTGTTTTTCAAATTCTCGATATCCCTTGACATCCGGGGTTCCCTGTGCTTACTGCCCTTGCCCTTCACTGATTTGATGACAAACCTGCAGCCTTCATGGTCACTTTTATAGGCACCCCATGCATTCACACAAAGCTTTAGTAGAATCTCACCAAGTCAATTCCCAAATTTTGTGTTTGCAACTTTTTCATTATCTTTATTCTGTTTTAAATCAGTTTCACAGGGTATTGGAGGGGGAAGCTTTGCAGTTGGGAAATTACATCAAACACCTCATCAGGATCTGATGGTGTCACACAATTTATTCTAACTTGATTATCATCAATTTTGAATATGGAAGGTAAAAGCACCAATTACTGTGGGGAGAAAACATGCACATGTTCTGCGTTTGGAGCAGGATTCAGACAATCATCTGGACTCGCAGAACATAAATGCAGTCACATTGGAGAGAAACCATGGAAATGTGGAGACTGTGAGAAAAATTTCAAATCCCCCTCTGATCTGGAAAGACATCGGCGAAGTCACACCGGGGAGAGACCATTCCCCTGTTCCAAATGTGGAAAGGGATTCATTCAGTTATCCCACCTTCTGAAACACCAGCAAATTCATATTGGGGAGATTGCACTTGAATGTCCAAACTGTGGGAAATGCTTTACACGTTCCAAGGAACTAATGTCTCATCAACGTGTTCACACTGACCAGAGACCATTCAAGTGCTCTCACTGTGGGACTGCGTTCAGATACTCCTCTCGACTCATTGTACACCAGAGAGTGCATACTGGAGAAAGACCATATGTCTGTTCCGAGTGTGGGAAGGGGTTCACTCGATCATCCAGCTTACTTACACACAAGCGAGTTCACACTGTGGATGTACGTTTTAAATGCCCAGACTGTCAGAATTGCTTTGAAAGTTCCAGAGAGCTGATGTCCCATCAATGTGTTCACACTGAGGAGAGACTATTCAGATGCTCTCAGTGTGGGAGCGGCTTCAGGCACTCATCTCGACTCATTGTACACCAGCAAATTCACACTGGCGAGAGACCGTTCACCTGCTCTGAGTGTGGGAAGGGATTCAGTCAGTCACGTTATCTGTTGAGACACCAGCGAATTCACACTGAGGATAGACCATTCTCCTGCTCTGAGTGTGAAATGAGATTCACTGATTCATCTGCTCTACTGAGACACCAGCAAGTTCACACTGGGGAAAGACCATTCACCTGCTCTGAGTGTGGGAAAGGATTCATTTTGTCATCCCACCTGTTAATACACCAGCGAGTTCACACTGGAGAGAGACCTTTCAAATGCCCAGACTGTGGGAAGTGCTATAAAACTTCCTGGGAATTGATGACCCATCAACGAATTCACACTGGTGAGAGACCATTCAGGTGCTCTCACTGTGGCACTGGATTCAAGCGATCATCTCAACTCACTGTCCACCAGCGAGTTCATACTGGGGAGAAGCCATTCACCTGTTCTGAGTGTGGGAAAGGATTTGCTCACTCATCCAATCTGATGAGACACCAACGAGTTCACAAGTAAATGCTGTTAATGTCCTCCAGAAGTGGATCATGTTTATTGGTCTGTTTCTGCAGATTTTAGGAAACTAGGATCTTTTGAGTATGGCTCGGTGTGGCTGCTTGTATGATGCTATTAAAGAGGAAGAGGTATTGTGCATCTTAAACAGTATTACATAGATATGTCCCCAGATCCTGTTGGAATCTATCCTAGAATTTGAGAGGTGCAAGAGAACAAATTGCTGGAGCGTTGACAGACATCTTTGTATCCTGTTTGGCCACAGATGAGGTTTCAGAGGACTGGAGAAAAAGCCAATTTTGTTCCATTGTTTAAGAAGGGGAACAGAGATAATCCTGGAAATTGCAGGCTTGTGAATTTCACATCAGTGGTAGAGAAATTATTGGAAAAGATTCTCAGGATCAAGTTTCTTTGTTCTCTGGCCTCTGCTCTTTGTAGTTTTTATAAATGATTTGAATGAGGAGGTCGAGGGGTGGGTTAGTAAATTTTTGGCTGACACAAAGGTTGTATTGAGGGCTGTTGTAGACTGCAGCGTGCCATTGACAGGATGCAGAGCTGGGCTGAGAAATGGCAGATGGAGTTCAACCTGGATAAATGAGAAATGATGCATTTTGGGAGGTTGAACTTGAAAGCTGAATATAGGATTAAAGACAGGATTCTTGGTAATGTGGAGGAACAGAGGGATCTTGGTGTTCAAGTGCATTGATCCCTCAAAGTTGCCACCCAAGTGGATAGGGTTGTGAAGACAGCACATGGTGTTTTGGCTTTCATTAACAGCAGAATCGAGTTTAAGAGCTGCGAGGTTTTGCTGCAGCTCTACAAAACCCCAGTGAGGCCACGCTTGGAATATTGTGTCCAGTTCTGGTTGCCCTATTGAAGGGAAAATGTGGAGGCTTTGGAAAGGGTGCAAGGAAGGTTTACCAGGATGCTGCCTGGACTGGAGAGCTTGTCTTATGAAGAGAGATTGACTAAGCTTGGACTTTTCTCTGTGGAGAGGTGATGGAGAGGTGACCTGATCGAGGTGTACAAGGTAATGAGAGGCATAGATGGAGTAAAAAACCAGAGACTTTTCCCCAGGGCAGGATTGACTGCCATGAGGGGGTCATAATTTTAAGGTGTTAGGAGGAAGGCAGAGAGGAGACGTTGGTGGTAGGTTCTTAACACAGAAAGTTGTGAACGCATGGAATATGTTGCCGGTGGTGGTGGTAGAAGCAGAGTCATTAGGGGCATTGAAGCGACTGCTGGGCATGCACATGGACAACAGTGAATTGAGGGGGCGTAGGTTAAGTTATTTGATTTTAGATTAGGATTAATCCTTGGCACAACCTTGTGGGCCAAACGGCCTGTTCTGTGCTGTACTTTTCTATTTTATGAACTAGGAACAACATCTATCTGCATTTTGAAGCAAATGGACTTATTAGTGATAGACAGCATGGTTTTGTGCAGGGAAGTTGTGCCTCACTAACTTGATTGGGTTTTTTGAGGGTGTGATGAAGAGGATAGATGAGGGAAAAGCTGTCTGCGTGGACTTGAGTAAAGCCTTTGGCAACATCCCTCATGACAGACTAGTACAAAAGGTGAATTCACATGGTGTCAGGGGTGAGTTGACAAAATGGATAGAGAGCTGGCTTAGTCATAGGAGGCAGAGAATAGCAGTGGAAGGATGTCTTTCAGAATGGAGGGCTGTGACTCGTGGTGTCCCACCGGGTTTAGTGCTGGAACCGCTGCTGTTTATGATCATCACATTGCTGGTTTGGTACAAAGTTACTTTGCCTTTGAGTATTTTTTCAGAGAGGGGGTAATTGGCCAGGCTCCATTGTGTCAGAAGTTTGAATGGTTCATTGGGACCTTATTGTTTATCCTAACAAGCTAAAAGCTTGAAAGGTCTTTTGAAAGACGAGTATAGTCAAACGGGCATGGCCAGCTCCCCAGCTGTGCAGTTCAATTCAGTTCAGGAGTGAGTTGAGTAAGAGTCACAGGGGAAACTGGAAGCTTTCTCTCTGTCCTTCTGCCATTATGATTTTGAAGTGTAAGTTGCCTGTGCCATTGTTTACTGTTTGTGCTAAGGGATGTGTGCATTGGGACTGTTGCAAGGTTTTTCCAGAACAGCATCATTCACGTGGGTTTGGATAGGATAAGTTATCCGATATTCTGTTTTCATTTATTCGTGTTTCAGTCTGTAATTTGGAAATAAATTTTGTTTATTTAAAACTAGGCAGTCGACCCAGCTAATTTACTCTGGGAATATCCACTGTGCTCCCAGCTAAACAAATAATAAAGTTATGGTCTGGGCTACCTGCTTAAAAATGTTTTGAGGGGTCTGGTTTAATCTGTAATAGTGATCTACATAAATGATTTGGAGGAAAATGTAGGTGATTTAATTATTAAATTTTCAGACAATATAAAGATTGGTGGAGTTGCAGATAGTGAGGAGGATTGTCAGAGGATGCACTGGGATATGTATCAGTTGGAGGCATGGGCAGAAACATGGCAAAAGGAACCTAATTCCAGGCAAATATGAGGTGATGCATTTTGGAAGGTCAAATGCAAGTGGAAATTATATACAGTAAATGGTAGAACCTTTACGAGTAATAATATGCAGTGTGATCTGGGTGTGCAGGCCCACAGACACCGAAGGCAAGGTAGTAAAAAAGGCTCACTGCATACTTGCCTTCATTGGAAGGGGTATAGAGTATAAGGATAGATAAGTTATATTGCAGCTTTATAGAACTTTATTTAAAGTGGACATATATGGAGTATTGTGTACAGTTCTGATCACCACACTGCCAGAAGGATGTGGATGCTTCGGAGAGGCTACAGAAAGGTTTACCGGGATGTTGTTTGGTCTGGGGGTTTTTAGCTATGAAGGAAGGTTGGATTGACTGGATTTGTTTTCACTGGAACGCAGTTGTTTGAGGGGTGACCTGATAGAAATTTATAAGATTGTGAATGGCATGAATAGAGTGGAAAATAGAGGCTTTTTCCCAGGGTGGAGGAGTCAGTTGCTAGAGGACACTGGTTCAGGGTGCAAGCTGGGGGGGGGTTTAAAAGAGATCTGCAAGACAAGTTTTTCACACAAAATGTGGTGAGTATGTGGAACGCGATGCCAGAGAACGGCAAACACAAGGAGACACAACTTTAAAGTGAGGGGAGATAGGTCTAAGACAGATGTAGTTTCTTTAATCTGAGTAGTAAGGGTATGGAATGCTTTGCCTGCAACAGTAGTAGATTCACCAAGTTTAAGTGCATTTAAGTCATCATTGGACAGGCATATGGACGTACATGGAATTGTGTAGGTTAGATAGGCCTCAGATTAGTATGACAGGGCAGCGCAACAGCGAGGTCCGAAGGGCCTGTACTGCGCTGTGTTGTTCTATGTTACTTGTTGTCCAAAAAAGGGGCTCACTGAGCCATTTTAGAGGGCAGTTAGGAGTCACACACATTGCTGTAGGTTTGGAATCATATGTAGGCCAAACAAGGTATGAATGACAGATTTCTTTATGTCAAGGACTTGCTGAACCAGATCAGTTGTTCCTGTTGTCATTGGTAGTTTTATGGCTTGACCAGAGAGTCTAGCTTTCAAATCCCGTCTTATGAATGGTATCTAAATTCCACCAGCCACTGTGTTGTTTTGATCCTGTGTCCCTTGAGCATTAACATTTGGATGATCAGTTGTCCAGTGATATTCTCATCACAATCCTTAACTCGAACTCAGTTTTAGATGTTAATCTTCCATATAAAATTCCAATCAATCAGCTTTCTATAAACCAGTGCACTGAATGTTTTTCAAATTCTAACCAGTTTAGTCCTTCTGAAATGCTCTCCCTTTCCCATGTATTCTTCATCCTCCCCTCCAACGATCAGTGTGAAGAGCTCCTGGAGTGTCTTTCTCACTGAGATTGACAAGATCTGATTGGCTGTTACCCTTTTCCTGTCTACCAAACGAAACTGTCTCTCATTGTCCCCCATGCTGGCGGTACGAATTTTCACCTTTCACCGTCCAGACTCTGTAGACCAGCAAGTTGATACTGAAAAGAGGGCGTGGCAATACTTTGCCTATGGCAATTATTAAATTCACAGTCACTGTGGTTCCATTCCATTGAGCTGTAGCAACACTAGTGAGTTCACTCTGGGGAGAGGTCACTCGCCCGGATTCACTAATTCATCAGATGTACTTGCACAATCCTGAATTCACACACAGTGTCCACCAGAGCACTCACACTGAGGAGAGGCCATTCAGCAGCTCCCAATGTGGGATGAAATTCAGTCACTCCTTCCCATTTCAGCACACAGCAACATTTTCACAGTGATAAAATCCTGCTTCAAAGCTCTTCATGGTTTTAAAGCAAAATAGATGGGCGGCACGGTGGCACAGTGGTTAGTACTGCTGCCTCACAGTGCCGGAGACCCGGGTTCAATTCCGGCCTCAGACGACTGACTGTGTGGAGTTTGCACGTTCTACCCGTGTCTGCGTGGGTTTCCTCCAGGTGCTCCGGTTTCCTCCCACAGTCCAAAGATGTGCAGGTCAGGTGAATTGGCCATGCTAAATTGCCTGTAGTGTTAGGTAAGGGGTAAATGTAGGGGTATCGGTGGGTCGGTGTGGACTTGTTGGGCTGAAGGGCCTGTTTCCACAATGTAATGTAATGTAATCTAATCTAATCTAGATCTGCAGCATGAACTGATTCACCTCGATGGAGGGATCGTTCATTACTCTCTGTAGGGGGAAAGGATTCGCCTTGGTCATCTCACCTATAACACTGAGCCACCAGTGAGTTCACAAGTGACTCTAGTCTGTTGTAACTGCTACTGTTGTCACATCTAGGTGTGAATCATATTCATTCTGATGGTTGGTGTTTCTATCTGCTTGTATTAATAATCCCAGTAACTGGGCTGGTGTGTAATAAGTTAGACAGGTATCAAATAAATCAGCCTTGGATGAATGACACCACTGTTGGCTTCTGTTTTTTTTTCCACCTGAATATTGTTCATCACCTGACTGCAGCTCAGACCAATCTGGGGCAGTACAACAAAAATAGAACATCAGCCTGAACACAAGGATGACACTAAGAATGACAAACAGGACTTGGGTCTTTCTCCTCTCTGTTCACGAACAGGAAAGTTCTTCTGAGAGTTCACCTTGAAATGGGGAACAAAGTGTCTGAGTCGCTCTCCTCCATGGTTCACAGCTCCTAGACCCTGGACACAAGCTCCATTAGAACTGGGTTCAGATTCAGAAAGTACAATGGAGAATGATGCGGGGGGCTGGCAAATCAGAGATTGGGGTCTAACTGAATGTGAAACGGGAGGTTTAGGTTTCCAGTCTGATGTAAGATGTAAGGAAGTACATAATGTGTGTAGCTGTAATATACCTGTTTGGTAGTCCTGAGCCATGCCATATTTTAAAATAGATGTTACTTCTCTCAAATTTAAATAAATTGTTTAAACTCTGCCTTGTAATTGCAGATAGAGGATTATACAGGAGCTTAGTAACTGCTGGTAGGCTTATACAACAGATATGTGCTCTCCAGACGGTGGCACAGTGCTTAGCGTTGCTGCCTCATGATGCCAGCGACCTGGTTTTGATTCCAACTTTGCATGAAGTTTGTGCATTATCCCCATAGGTTATATGGGCTTCCTCCAGGTGCTCTGGTTTCCTCACACATGAAGATTCACATCCTGGAATATCCAGGAGGAATGTGATTCTGACAGTCAATCTGGGATCAAACCTGCTGTGAACTCTTTTACTGACCTCACTGAAGTTTGTAGGCTCAGGAAGTGGACCCTGAAGAAGCTGCGTTCAATACCCTTCCAGTCTGGTGTTTCATCTGTCCTTGTCATTCTTGTGGTGAAAACAGGAAAAGTTATATTACTGTATACTCTCTCTATGCCCCTCATACTTTCATTCGTTGCAATCATGTACACCTTCAGTGTACATGATTTTCCAAGGAAGACAACCTCTCTTTCCAACCTCTCTTTCCAATCTCTCCAGGCAGGAAACATCCTGGTAAATCTCTGCATCATCTCCAGTGCAATCATAATGTTCCTCCTTCCAGAACAATATCTTCACTGTGGCCTTATGAAATTTTCATACACTTCCAGCCTAATCTTCCACTTTTAGAATCTATGCCTCAGCTAATAAAGGCATGTACCCCACATGCCTTTTTAACCAGTTTATCTCCTTGATACCTCAGGGACCAGTGGAAATGCACACGAAGGTCTCTGTAATCCTCAGTGCTTTCTATGGTTCTACTGTTAGTTATGTACCTCCTTGCCTTGTTTGTCCTTCCCAAATGCATCACCTCACATTTACGTTGATTGAATTTTGTTTGCTCCGATCACCCTATCTGACCAACCAATACTAACCCCTGTGGAAACAGATGTCTCATCACAAAAACAGTTCTCAACCATCATCCTTTGTTTTCTGCCATTCAGTTAGTTCTGGATCATATTTGCCATATTTCCTTGGATCTCAAGTGTTCTTCCCTTTAGTTCATAGGACCCTTTCAAGAGCTTTGCTGAAGTTCACGTAGATTATATGAAATACATTGATGTCATCTACGCACCTACTTACCTCTTCAAAAAATTCAATCAAGTGGTCATACATGACTTTGCTTGAACTAAACTCCGCTGAATGTTTTTGAATAATCCCTGCCTTTCCAAATCCAGATACATTCTGTACCTTGGGAATGCTTCCAATAGCTTCCCCACCATTGATATTAATATGACAGGCCTGCAGTTTCCTGGTTTATCCCTTGCTCCCTTATTAAATTACCGTGTCACATTGGGTGTCCTCCAGTCCTCTGGCACCTCTCCTGTGGCAACTGAAAATTATATCCAGCATCACTCACTGAACGAGCACATCATCAGTTGATGACTGGCCTGAATCCTGTCTTGATTGAAAGGATGAGGACCACATATTGTCACTGAATCATGAAAAATTGCAGTACAGAGTAGGTAGTTCTGCAGTGCTGAAAAAAAGCTCTCCAGTCTAATCCCAAGTTCCAGCCACTTGTCCTGTTACGCTGGGAGTTACAATAGCTCCACTGTACAATGGAATAATTTTGAAATGTGACATACGTTTCTGCTTTTGCTTCCCTTTCAGACAGTGAGTTCCCGAACCAAAAACTCTCTGAGTGAAGTCATTACTAAATTTTTACGCTAATCCTTTCCATTACTTTGGATCTCTACCTCCTGGTGACTGACCTCTGTCAATGAATTAGGTTATTGCTCTCCTGTTGGTCTAGGGACATCATGACTTTATGACCGCCTCTGTTCCAGTGAAATCAGCTCAAACCTATCCAAATTTTCCAGATTGTTAAAACTCTTCACTGTGAACTTCATCCTGATAAATCTCCACTGTGCACTCTCATACAGTCACATCCTTCCTGCCAGCGTTTTTGTTACAGATCAAGAATAACTGCTCTCTAACCTCCCATTGGCTTCAATGTTATGAAGACTGACAGTTCTAACCTGTCAGTATTTGAAAAATACTTACAAATGATGTGACAAGTTTTACTTAGTTTTTGATGTGATCCTCTTTTACATAGTCCACCTGAGGTGATGGAGAAAAGCTTTTGATGAATATTAAGTCGGGGCTTTTAGCCTTGACGTGTTTCCATCTTGGCTTTAAATATTGCATCTTGTGGTTTTAACACTAGATAACGAAACTCACAATAACACATTGTTGTTTGCTGACTTCATGCACAAAGCATGGATACCAATCAGATTAAATTTGATTATATTTGATTTATTGTCATGTGTACCTAAATAGAATGAAAAGCTTTTTTTTTAAGTGCAGTACAGGCAGATCGTAGTAAGCAAGGACATACAGATCATAAGGTGGAAAATAAAACTGAGACAGACAAAACTGTTTACGTCATACAGTAATGGCAGTAAGCATGATCAGTATTAGCAACATCAAAATTATTTGAAGTTAGAGAATGCATTTATCAGTCTAATAACAGCAGAGAAGCTGTTCTTGAACCTGCCTGTTGAATGTGTTCAAGCTTCTGTATCTTCTGCCTGACAGAAGAGATTTTAGGCGATCATTACCGGGGTGGGTAAGGTTTTTGAAGATGTTGGCAGCCTTTTTGCTGTAATACGTGGCAGTGGACTCCATGGATGGAAAGTTGGTTTCTGTGATAGTCTGGGCTGTGTACAACCACCTTCTGTAGTTTCTTAAGTCTTGAGCAGAGCAGTTGCCATACCAGGCTGTTGTGCACCCAGACAGTATGCTTTCATTGGGGCATCTGTAGAAGTTGGTGAGGATCTTTATGAATATGTCAAATTTCCTGAGCCATCTGAGGAAGAAATGGCACTATTATACCTTCTTAACTGTCATATCTACATGGGCAGTCCATGACAGATTGTTGGTTATTGTCACTGAGTAACTTGATGCGATGTCCCCTCTCAACCTCTGCTCCATTGATGTAGATGGGGGCATGTTCTCCTCCTTTCTTTCTGAAGTCAGTGATAAGTTCTTTAGTTTTTCCAAAATTGAGAGTCTGTTATCATTGCACCACATAAACAAGCACTCTATTTCCTTCTGTATTGTGACTCATCATTGTTTGATATCCATCCTACCACGAGAAGAGAGATGATTCAGACCTCTCAGCTCTAATAATACAGAAGAATAGTTCATTCATCCAGAGAAAAGCCAAGAGAAATTATATCATCTATGATTTGTCATTAAAAATCCAAAAATGGAACAGTCACTAACGGCATAGCAATTTGTCTGCTCCTTCCCTGGTGATGTCAAGATCTCAGTTGAGTGGGTGAAACAAAGTCCGTTTCTTTGACAGGTCCCTTAATGTTAAATCTGAGCTCAGTTACTGGATTACTAACATCAGAATGAGTACACTCAATTTGTCGGCATAACCATGGCTCAGTCTTGACATGACCGACAGCAACAAAAGCAGCAGAATCCAATATTGGTCATCACCTGTGAACTTGCTGATGTCTCAAAAGGTGGGATGAGTGAATGAATGCCTTCCCACACTGACAGCAGGTGAATGGTCTTTTCCCACTGTGAACATGCTAGGGTGTCACTAGGGTAGATGACATGATGAATCCCTTCCCACACACATAGCATCTGAATGGCCTCTCCTGATGGTGAACCCACGGGTATGTCAGCAGGTCACTTGTGGTCTTATAACTTTTCTTTCATTCACAACATTTGAAAAACCTTTTATTAGAATGAATGATTTGGTGTTTGGAGAAGTTGGAGGATCAAGTTAAGATTTTTATACACAATGAGCAGGTGAACAGCCTCTCTCCTGTGTGAACTCGCTGGTCTCTTACTAGTTCACTCCTGGTTTTATAAAACATAGAACATTGCAGCGCAGAACAGGTCCTTCGACCCTTAATGCTGCGCCGACCTGTGAACTATTCTCAGCTCGTCCCCCTGCACTATCTCATCATCATCCATGTGCTTATCCAAGGATTGGTTAAATCTCCATAATGTGGCTGAGTTAACTACATTGGCAGGTAGGGCATTCCACGCCCTTACCACTCTCTGAGTGAAGAACCTGCCTCTGTCTTAAGTCTATCACCCCTTGGTTTGTAGTAATGCCCCCTTGTACAAGTTGACGTTGTCATTCTAGGAAAAAGACTCTCACTGTCTACTCTATCTAATCCTCTGATCATGTTGTGTGTCTCTATCAAATCCCCTCTTAGCCTTCTTCTTTCCAGTGAGAACAGACCCAAGTCTCTCAGCCTTTCCTCATAAGACCTTCCCACCAGGCCAGGCATCCTGGTAAATTTCCTCTGCACCTTTTCCAATGCTTCCACGGCTTTGCCGAAATATGGAGACCAGAACTGTACACAATATTCCAAGTGTGGCCGCACTAGCGTCTTGTATAGTTGCGCATGATATTGTGGCTCCGGAACTCAATCCCTCTACCAGTGAAACCTAACACACCGTATACCTTCTTAACAGCACTGTCAACTTGTGTGGCAACTTCCAGGGATCTATGTAAATGGACTCCAAAATCCCTCTGCACATCCACACTACCAAGACATCCAGAACATTTGAAACATCTTTTATCAGAGTAGCCATGTGTGAACCCCTTCAGACCCCTACAGACAATGCAAGTGAATGGCTTCTCCTAGTCTTTTTGTGTTCATGTTTAATAAAACTGTGTGAGTGTTTAGTTTCCCACTGTAAGAACAACTGAAGTGTCTGCCAGTCTGGGGCTTGACCAGATCTATAGAGATTTTAAGACTGTCTGTATTGTCCAAACGATTAAACAGCCTGTGAGCAATGTGATCTTGCTGATGTTTCTGCAGATTAGGTGACTGAGTGAATCCCTTCCCACAACAGAGCAAGTGAATGGTCTTACCCCAGTGATGCATTTCTAGCAAGAATGGATAAATGAATCCCTTCCCACACCCCCCACATTTTCAGGGTTTCTCTGTAGTGAGGGTATCCTTGTATCACGGTTAGTGTGGTGCTGGAAAAGCACAGCAGGTCAGGCAGCATGCAAGGAGCAAGAAAATCGATGTTTTGGGCAAAAGCCCTTCATCAGGAATAGAGGAATCCTCTGTTCCTGATGAAGGGCTTTTGCTCGAAATGTCAATTTTCTTGCTCCTCAGATGCCGCCTGACCTGCTGTGCTTTTCCAGCACCACTCTAATCTAGACTCTGGTTTCCAGCATCTGCAGTCCTTGTTTTTACCTATCCTTGTGTCACTTCAGGTTGAATATCACTTGAAACCTTAAGCAAACATACAGAATGGGTACATTATTTTTCCCTGTTTGGAATAGGACTACTATTTTATGTTCTACTGACTCTGGAAGTGCTTAAAACTCATTTCACTAACAATTCACTTAAACAGTCACTCAGTCCATGTAATTGTTTAATGTTCTATCCACAGCCAATTCACTGCAACACTCTCAATCACGCTCTATAACTAGTTAAAACTCTTTACTGGAGCACTCTGAATCAGTCACACTTTCACCCAGATGTGACTGTGTCTTGATGTCTTTCTAGTCATGGTGATGTTTGATTATGTTTCCCCTTAGACAGAATAGATAATTATTTCTGCTTCAACAGTAAAAAGCTGATGATGTTCAGGCCATAATGAACTGATGGTCTCTATCAGATCTTGATGTCTGATTTAAATTTCCCATCTGTCTGGATAATGAAGTTCAGAAAATTATCATTGAAAGTGCAGGACAGACATTCAGACTGAATTTGTTTTATTTTGCTGGAACATTCTTATCTTGCTGGTTTCCCCAAACACAAGGTGAATTCCAACTAAAAAGAGAAAACCTGTTCTTCATGTTTATATGAGACTGTGCCATCTTAAATACTGACTGATGTGGAAGAGATTAAGTGTAAAGGTGCACATCACTTGCTCCCTCTCCAAAGCCATCTCAGCATAAACAAGGGTACAGAAGATAGACAGACCTTGAATGAATTGCAGAAAAGGACATTTAGTGGAACATCTAACAGCCACACTGATGAGTGCACACCATTCGAGTCTGTGACACCAACTCTGTTTCAGGACATAAACAAATATATAAACTTGGAGGAAAATAAGAAGTGAACAGTGGCTGGATGAACAGAAGTTTATGAAACTTAGTTGTCAAAAACTCTGACAATGGTCACTGGAATTTATACGTTAACTTTTTTTCTCTCTATGAATGTGGCCAGACCTGCTTAATTTCTGCAGCATTTTATCAACTTTGTTTCAGAATCGGTCTTTTCTTTTACACGTCATTACTGTCAGTTGGAGTGTGAAACCTCAGAAGAGTCATTTCTCTTCTCTACCTTATCAATAACATGTGCAGCTCAATGAACAAGTTGTCTCCATTCTGAAGCAAGCTCCTTCCAGCCATCCTAATGATTTCCCTTTACAACGTAAGAGTCCACACATGCATCTTGCTGCGCGCCCAATGAGAAAGTGTCTCAGGGCCTACCACTAAAAAGAAGCCCAGAACCTTTGTCCGTTTGGAGCAAATAGTAGATTATGAGGTTAATGGTTTACACAAGGTGACCACGAAGCCTCCTTCTCCAACCTGCAAATCCATCACTCCATCCGCCCCCGCATCATCTCACCGTTTGCAGATCCGAGAAAAGATGGTTGGTCCATCACCATGAGCCGTTCAGCGCATGTTCCCTACAGTGATCGGCACTGCGCTAGCCCACTACTCTCCTGTTGTGTGGATAGGAGACATACCGAACTATGGTGAATGCTGGGTAAGCAGACCACCATGCATTTGGTTGTTGTTACTTCTCAGTGACGGTTTGGACGAGATTCTCAAATTTAAAAACAAACTGCAAATCCCCAATTTTACTGCAAATCTCCAATTTGTATGGCTGTTCACGTCTTACAAGAAGGAGAATCAGAACTGCTGTAGAATTAAGCATTTACAACAGAACAGAATCTGCAATCTTGAGTCTTTGATAAAATCAGTGTCCCAGGGTTTGATAAGAACGAAGGAACCGCAGCAAACACACATAACTCTTTTAAAAAATCAACACTGGAAACGTGTGCAATATACATTCCACTAATTTAAACTTGCCAAGTTGGTGTATTTGGAGCTGGAAAATGTAATACTTTCACACATATATCTGAGGGGTCACTGTGCTACTTCTTCAGTTGATAGGATGTGTCAGAATGCCGTTCCACAATCAGAGGTGGAAATCGTCTCCCTGATGGCACTGCACACATTGCTTTCAGGTTAATAGAAGATAAAATACTCTTGATGTTGGAAAAATGTGTTAAAGAGACGAAATACTGGAGAAACTCAGCAGGTCAGGAAATATCTTTGGGGACAGAAATAAAGTTAACATTTTGAGTCCGATGTAACTCTCTGTCCGACCTATGGAGTTTCACTAGCATTTTCTCTTTATATTGGAGTTCAGTATGGCATAGCAAAGGTGTCATGCCACAGCTAGGATCAATAACAACAGTGAACAAGTATACAATAGTCTTTAATACTATAAAAAACTTCCTCAATATTCACATGCCATTGACACACCTTATTATCATATTTGCAAAGAACTTTGGGGGTGATAGGACAGATTAAGGGAGTTGTTGAGTAAAGTAATCTAGATCGTGGGTTTCATAAACAGTTGTTTTGAGAATAACAGCAAGAAGACTTAGTGAACATTTAGAAAACTTTGGTTTGGCCAAAGCTTGATTGCATCAACTTCTGGCCCCAAATAATCAGGAAATATGTGAAGTTTTTGTATAGTGACAGAAGAGATTTATCAGTATGGATTCAGCAAGGAATGTCGGAGAAATTTGACTGATGTGAATGACATTTATGATACATTGAAATAAAGTAGAGAAAAAGTTCCCATTCACTCATTGGATAAGAGCTAAGAGTGCTGCTACTGAACCACAAAGACTTAACTCTTCATTACCTATTATCAGTCTGTTCACATGCATTATTACACACCACTGGAGCAGGGTGGGGATTGAACTGGGGCTCCTTGAAACACTTAACTGTAAGTAAATAATAGAAATTTAGAGCAAGCGACCTTCAGTGTTGTGGAATATCTTTTTTTCCTCTTTTATTCTCCCAAGCTGCAATTTCTTGCCTCACACTACACTCAAAACAGTGACCATTAATTTCTCACTTTTTAAAATGAGTTTGTACACGTGTGTGTTGAAAGGGATGGGGAGAAGGGGGGATTCATTTGAAGCTGTGGGACTTTTGCCTAAGTTTCGACTTACGTTGAAATTGTAAAACATGCTACCAGAGCTGCAGTATTGTTTCCAGTTCTGGGGTTAACATTTGGATATAATTTAAGATATTGGGTTGAATGGAGGTTCTTGATTTATTCATTCGTGTTATCTGTCACTGGTTGGGTCAGCATTTATTGCTGGTCCCCAGTTGTTCTGGAGGAGGTGATGTTGAAGTATCTTCTTGAAATGTTGTCGTCGTTAGATTGTAGGAATACCCACAAACTGTTGGGAAGGGGTGCCCGGATTTTGACCTAGTAACACTAAAGGAATGTTGATCTAGTTACTTGTGTGTGGTTTGTCGGAAAGTTTACGTGTTTGTTGCCATTGTCCTTGTGGTGGAGGTCACGGTTTGGAACGTACTGTCAAAGGAGTTTGGATTTCTTACAGTGCAGCTTGTTGATGTGGCAAATCTGCCACTTTGCAACAAAGGCAAATACTTAAGGGCAGTAGCCAGTTTAATTTCTTTAAAATTTAAAAACGGAGCTACTCTGAGGAATTTTACTGAAATGTAATTTCTAAACTGCTGGTTTGACAAAAGGAAGTTTATTTCCTACAGAAAGCACACCAGTTCAGTTCAGAACAGAGTTGTGCGACAAAATTGGTTGGTTTGACGAAGGATGAGCGCTGGGAAAGCTGGTGATTGTCAATAAACTGCTGGGACCAGAACCTGCGGTCACGTACTCTTCTGACTGACCAGGAACGGGGCGGCTCCGTCCAGCAGCCAGTGGGAACGAACTAAGGGGCGCGGTGGGACTGGTAGCCAATGGGATTATATGAGGGGCGGGGAGGGCTCAGCAGCCATTTGGAGTGAATGAGGGTCGGATCTGTCCAACAACCAATGGGAATCAATAAGGTGGTGGGTCTGTTCAGCATGCAATGGGAATGAAAAAGGGGAGGGTGTGTCCAACAATTAATAGAAGTGAATTTCGGGCTTGGACGGGCCTTGCAACCAATGGGAGTGAACGAGGGTCGGATCTGTTCAGAAACCAATGTCGGGGCGGGCCTCCCCAGCATCCAATGGGGGTGAGGGGGTGGGTCTGTTCTGCAACCAATGGGAGTGAGTGAGGAGCGGGCTTCACAGCGAATGGGCGTGAGAGAGGGGTGGACATAAGTATCATGTGTCCTTGGTAAAAACAAGGACTGAAGATGCTAGAAACCAGAGTCTAGAATGGTGCTGGAAAAGCACAGCAGTTCATGCAGCATCCGAGGAGCAGGAAAATCGACGTTTTGGGCAAAAGCCCTGGCTCAGTGGTTAGCACTGTTGCCTCACAGTGGCAGGGACCCGGGTTGGATTCCAGCCTCGGGTGACTGTGTGTAGTTTGCACATTGTTCATGTAGAGTGGTGGCCTAAAGTTTTTATCGCTGGATTCTTAACCAAGACACTCAGGCAATATTCCGGGGACCCAGGATCAAATCCTGCTACGACAGATGGTGGAATTTGAATTGAATAAATGTTGCTCTTTTCCTGCTGAAGGGCTTTTGCAATCTGCACTGACAGTAATGGATTTTTTAAATACAAATTGTTTGCAGCACATTAAAAGCGGAAGATTTGCAGACAGGAAACTCAGAAACACATCTCATTCGGGGACAACTCGATTCATCACTTTCGAATATCCTACACCTTTTGTGTAGAAGTTTCAGGTTTGTTTCCCCATTTCTTTGTGTAAGATTTTTTTTCACACATGCTGATGGAGAAGGCAAAATCGTGAAGGGATTAGAAAACTTTACAAGAGAAAATTCCAAAATTCTGCTTCCCCCTCTGTAACTGGATCCTTTGATTTCCTGACTGAACTATAGGTGACAACACCTCATCCACACTAATCCTGAACACTGGAATCCTGCAAGGCTGTGTATCAAGCCCTTTACTATAGTCCTTGTACACTCCTGACTGTGGAGCCAAATTCAGCCTTAACTCCATTTCCAAATTTGCTGATGACACCACCATAGTGGGATGGATCTCAAACAAAAATGACAGAGTATAGACAGTTTTATTGTCTTTACACAATGCCACTATATTTCCCTCTAGTCAGCAAAATGAAGAAGCTAGTCATTGATTCAGGAAAGGGAGTAGAGGACACATCCCCATCAGGATCAATTGTGCTGATGTGGAGGTATAGGTACAGAAGTTTGAGGACTTGTACCAACAGATTCTCAACAAACCAATCTCTCATATATTCGAGTTTGTATTTATTTGCATTGTTTCTGTACCTGTAATGCTATTATGCATTCTGTTTTGTTACCCTGATCCTGATGTACTTATGAAAGATACTATTTGGTTAGCATGTGATACAATACTTTTGCTGTATCTCAGTACATGTGACAATTATTATCAGATCAAAGATTTGCCTTAAAGTGCAGGTGGGTATACCAGGAGCAACATTGAGCATTCCTAAAAATGAGGTGTCAACCTGGTGAAGTGACAAAACCCTCACTCAATGAAACTGACCTAAGCTCCTCAGACCAGTCACATCTAATCGTGAATTGTGATGGACAATTTAAACAACTTAGTTCAGGTTCCACCAATATCCCCATCCTCAATGATGAGGCTGTCCAGTAAAACAATGTAAGAGATAAAACTGAAGACTGAGGAAGAAGAGGTTTGTATGACTCCAAGATTACACAGCAGTTAAATGGGGGAGGTGAGCCAGGACTGTGTTATAATATTAATGTATAGAGATAACACAGGAATGGATGAGAGTTTCAGCAGCAGGTGAGCTGAGATGAAGGTGGAGTCAGATGAAGTTACTGAGGTGAAAATAGTCGGTCTTGGTGATGATGAAGTTATGTGATTGGATGCTTGACTTTGTTGAAAAACTTTGCCATGGTTATGAACAGTCTGATTCAGTTTCGACATTTATTAGGGAGAGAGAGATGGAGGCAGTGGCAGGACCCTGTCTATATCGAACAGCAGTGTCCCAGTTGGATATTCTGATAATCAAACCACTTCCATGGTTGCTTTTTGAAAGTATCAGCCCCACACATTTTAAGATTCACTTACCTTAATTTCACAACCTGCCACCCATGTTTTTGTAGGTTCGCACTCATTCCCATTTTTTCTGTTTGGTATCAATTCCACAGGAATTTAGAATGAGAGGATTGACAGTCACAAATCTCCAAACCAAGCATTACATCGGTATCTGATGGAACCAGGAAGCATATTGAGATGTGATCATCATTGGGTTTTGAACGTGATAGGAAAGAGCACTGTTTACAGTGGAGAGAAACTGTACATGGGGAAAAAGCTCCAGCCAATCTTCTGACCTCTCAGGCACTAAAATGGAGAAGCCATGGAAATGTAAGGCCTGTGGGAAGGGATTCACTTCCCCGTCGAAGCTGGAAATTCATCAGCGCAGTCACACTGGGGAGAGGCCATTCACCTGCTCCAAGTGTGGGAAGGGATTTACCCAGTTACCTCACCTACTGACACATCAGCGAGTTCACACTGGGGAGAGACCTTTTAAATGCT
Source organism: Chiloscyllium punctatum (assembly GCF_047496795.1). Lineage (NCBI taxonomy): Eukaryota > Metazoa > Chordata > Chondrichthyes > Orectolobiformes > Hemiscylliidae > Chiloscyllium > Chiloscyllium punctatum. The sequence goes on along the minus strand of NC_092754.1, from coordinate 46,812,000 downwards.
CCCATTGTTGGAAAGGATTCACTCAATTAGGTCATCTACTGACACACCAGCGAGTTCACACAGATGAGAAACCATTCATCTGCAGTGAGTGTGGAAAGAATTTCAAGCATTCTGACAGCCTGATTACACACCAGCGAGTTCACACTGGAGAGAGGCCATTCTCTTGCTCTGACTGTGGAAAGGGATTCAGTCAGTTAGGTACCCTGTTGACACACCAACGAGTCCACACTGGGGAGAGGCCATTCATCTGCTCCATGTGTTGGAAGGGATTCACTACTTCATCCCACCTGCGGAGACACCAGCGAGCTCACCAGTGACACTCAGCACTGGATTCTGCTGTTGATAGGAGGGTAAGATACCACATGGAATTGCTCACCATGAAGATGATAGTACTGTATATAAAAGATGCACAAAATACTTACAACTGTCAAATCCTGCAAACATGCCAAGACCTATCAAGAAGTGTTTCTATCAATGAGAGCACTTTCTTCAACAGTGTGCCATCTGCAATGTTGAACCCTGAGTAATCGAACTGAATTTGTTTTCTGTTGTGTGCATGGGGGTATTTGTGAATACTAGATGAGCTGGCATGGTGCGTGATGGGGGAATGATGCTAAATGGATGTAAGCATTACATTAGTGTAGCAGGTGAGGGTGAATGTGGGTAGGGAGAGGGTTAAAATCAATTAGGTATTGCATGACATGGATGAAGTGCAGGCAAAATGATGGGGTGAGTGATGGAGCATGGTTTCTGTTTTATTGCTTCATTTAATTTTTGGTCATGGTGTTGGAATGCAGGACATGCTGTCTGCCCCAGGCCTCCTTGGGAGCTGGTGACCTCCTCCATTGTTCCTGAGTCATTTCCCTATTGATCCTACTGCCTCCAGACTGACAATGGACAGTGTGATGGCCAGAATTAACGGGCAGATTCACAGCGCCAGGAATTCTCTCCGTATGCTAGGCATGACAATACGAATCCCGGCCGTCGGGGGGGTTACTTTCTACTGATGCTCATGATTCCTATCATTAGGCTGGAGTTTAATCTTCTGGATCTGTAGCAGTTTAAAATCTCCAGTCAGAAAATGCTGATGAAATTCCTTGTAATTCCCCTTTCTCTCTGTTTGTAGGCACTGACTTTGTCAGGACTGCAATGACACTTGTAAAGTTAACCTAGAAATGTGGTTCATGCAACACACTCTTAGATACTGAAGGAATTGTTTAAATTGAAGGTACACTCATATATATGCCAGAATAAATACAAATCTAAAGAATGAAACCATTATTCAATTTGCAAGACCATCAGTTTCAAAACGTCTGTGCTTTTGATGTAGTGTTCAAAATTACAAAACTGGAGTTAGCAGTCTGGAATTCCTTTGTGGGAGTCCCATTAAATTTCCCTCGAATGACATCTGAGAAATATGCATTCAATTTTACTGTTTCCATGAAAGGATGTTGATTGCTTGTACAGATTTCCTGCTGCTGTTTACAGGCAAGAAGCTTCATGGTCATTGCTTGGAGTTAGAGATTTAGATTTCAACTGCAGTTGTTGTTTGAAGTCTCATTGTCCATTTAACCATGAGCTATTTCAAAATTGTTGAAGGGAGTTGAGGTCAACACTATTGGAGTCGTGAAAAAGTTTGCTTTTTGGTCAGTGTGGTTAGCGGGAATGGAGCCATTAAAACTTGACCATCTGTCTGTGGCAGTTTATAACACAATAGTTCAACATTCCAGTCCCTTTGGCAGGTACATGAGATGTAGGTATTCCAGCTAACTTTAACTTCAGAAAACATTTCTGAAAAGTTGTCATTAGGTCCAGTCCTATAATTATAGAAGACATATATGATGATATAATGTTCAACAATCACTGAGTATCTCTGTATTAATTTTTTTTACGATCTATTTTTGACAGTGTATATGCAGAAAGGAACTGCACCAATGCTGATTTCCAGAAGACTCCACGACAAATATTCTTCCACCTGTAAAACATCAATTTTTGACTTCTTCCTGTCATTCAGTCACTTCTATATTTACGTTGTTGCTGTCTCTTTTGTTTCAGGAATTCTGACCTTGTTCACAAGTCTGTTGTGTGGCACTGTCTCATGCTTTTTGGAAGCTGGTATGTGCCACATTAGCACTCACTGCAACACTTTCTGTTAGCTCTTCAAAGCGCTCAAGCAAATTAGATGAAATTGATTTTGCCGAAATAAATTCCCTTAATTAAACTGCAATTGTCCATGCGGGTGTTAATAATGTTTGGAATTATTGTGTGTTTCTAAAAGTTTCTCAACCCAAGTAAACCTGACTGGCTTGTAGCAGCGAGGTTAATCTTTGCACTATTATTTCACAACTAAGGCATAATGTTTTTCAATCCTTCAATCCTCCAACACCACTCTGAAATGAAAGAACATTGATATATTATGACAAACATAATGTGCAATTTCAGCTCCCCCTTTCCTCAGTTGGGCTGCATCTCAACCAGTCAGTGCCTTATGAAAGGATGGACAACCTATCCAATACCTCCTAATAATAAATGATAAACCCAGCAATTAAGTGTACAATCACTGTAGTTATTTGTGAATTTGCAGGTGGGCTGACTAAGTATGTCCCTTCCCATATGAGGAGCAGTTGAATGGGCACTCCCCAGTGTGAACCCTCAGGTTTATAGTGTGGTGAGATGAAACCTTGAACCCAGTGTCACAGTGAGAGCACTTGAGTGCTGTCTCCTCAGTGTGAATATGCTGGTGTGTCCATTAGGGTGGATGCCTGAGTGAATCTCTTCCCACACTTGGAGTGGATAAATGGTCTCTCCTCAGTGTGAATACACAGATGAATTTCTGGATTCAATGGGGAATTTAATCCATTCCCATAGTCCCTGCTTTTCCATGGATTTTCCAGTTGGTGACTGAGTTTGTGTTTTGACAGATCAGATGGTCAGCTGAATTCTCATCCACACACACCACATGTACGGTTTCTGCCTACTGGGAACAGTGTTTTTTTTCCCATTCATTATTGAAAATCTGATGATATTCTGTTCACATAAAATTGGGCAGCTCTGCTAGGTACTTATGTGATGTTTGATTTCAGTTTCCTGATTGCAAATCTACCTCTTCTTATATCATGTGAAATGAAACGAAAATGGAACAGAAGGCAGTCAGATAGAATCCATAAAGACATAATGACAGGTTGTGAAGCTGAGCTGAATGAATCAAGTAATTTGTGGGGCTGAAGTTGGGAAAACAAGGTAATACAAGCTGTTGGCTTAGAGTAAAACCCAACTAGTTCATGAATATCCTTCCAGCAATGAAGATGCCACATGGTCTGGATTTACACAAGGCAGGAACCTCAATGGAAGGACAGAGAGAAATTAATATTGTGGTGGTTGTGGTGGTGAAGAGGTTGGGCATGCAATTTTGTAAGTTAAAGTGCACCATATTAGCACTCACTCCAACACAATCTGTTAGCTCTTCAAAGCTCTCCAACAAATTAGTTGAACATGATTTTGCCTGAAGAAATTAATGCTAACTTCCCTTAATGAAACAGTAATTGTCCACGTAGATGTCAATAATGTTCCAAATGATTGTTTCTAAAAGTTTTTATTTCAACAACTCAACTATGTTTTTGACAAAATTCTCCCAAACCTTTACCTTTGCCAACAAGAAGGACCAAGTGAACTCAATGACATCCCAGTCACGGCGACTTGTCCAATATTCAGTACTGGGTGAGTAGACATTTCCTCCCAATTAAATATTGGGAAGCTTGAAGCCATTATATCTGGTCTCCACAACCTCAGCAGTGACTTCATCTCATCATCCTATTGATAACTTTGAGGTTCACAATCATCGGGAAATAGTTCAACACCACGATGTCCATTGTCCACCTCAGTAACATCACCCAGCCCCACCCTAGTCTTAGCTTATCTGTTGCTGAAAAGCTCACCTATTCATTTGTTACGTCTAGACTTAACTGTTATGACACATTCCTATCCAGCCACCCACATTCAACCTCCTTGTAAACTTGAGCTCATCTAAAACACTGATGTCCGTCTGTGAACTCATACCAAGTCTTGTTCACCCATCACCATTCTTTCATTCAAATGGAAAGGTAATAAATCGAGGGAAATTAACCACAAACATAAAAATGCGATAGATTTCCTAAATTGAAAAAAAATGTAAACAGGAATGAAGGATAAGGTGCAGAGGAATCAAATTGTTAGTAGATGGAACAAAGCATGAATAGTAAGTTTGCTGATGACAAGAAAATAGGTGGTATGCTGTACAGAGGAAGGTTGAGGGGAGATCTGACAGAAACTTACAAGATAATACATGGCTTAGAAAGGGTGGATGCTGGGAAGTTGTTTCCGTTAGACGGGGAGACTAGGACCTGTGGGCACAGATCAATTGAGGGCGTCAATTGAGAACGGAAATGAGGAGGCATTTCTTCAACCAGAGAGTGGTGGGCCCCTGGAATTCGTTGCCGCAAAATGTAGTGGAGGCCGGAATGTTAAATGTTTTCAAGGCAGAGATTAATAAATTCTTGATCTCACAAGGAATTAAGGGAGAGTGCGAGTAAGTGGAGTTGAAATGCCCATCAGCCATGATGAAATGGTGGAGTGGACCCGATGGGCCAAACAGCCTTACTTCCACTCCTATGTCTTATGGTCTTATGGTTATCAGAAATCACAGCAGGACCTTGATCAGCTGGAAAAATGGGCTGAGAAATGGGAACACCCTGTCTCCAAATACATCCCACTGAATCATCATTGGCACAACAGAGCAGTACACTGGCTGTGCAATGTTTTCTCATCAACTAGTATTTCATTGAGTACATTTGTTGAATGGATATTGTAAGAAAGGGAATTGAAATGAAAAAGTCAAACTTAATAAGATACCACACGAGAGAATTGTGCGCAAACATTAGTTCCCATGGATTTGAAGGGACACCAACAACATGGATTTGAAATAGACTGACTGAAAGGAAACAGATGACTGGTTAATGACTTTTTTTGTCAGGTGGAAGGGATCTAAAGGAACTGCGTGTTAGGATCTATCTTTTCCTGATATATATGTTACTGACCAAGCCTCAACGTCTTGGGCCTGATTTCAATATTTTCAGTTAATGACACAAGATAAATTGTTGTTCAGAGAGCTAACATGGGTTTGAAGAGTGAAAAGGCCTCTTGACAAAAGGAATTTATGAATCATTTATGAACGATTCTTCTTAATCTTACCCTGCCCAGTTTCGAGGAATCGTTCAGATAAATCTGCTCTGCATTCACTCGTGACCAATACAGACTATCCTTCCTCAGGTGTGGTGCCAATACTGAATACCAGGGGTGGTTGATCTAGGATAATGAATATCTCAATGCTTTTATGCTCAGACCTATACCTGAGCTATTTTACCAAAGACAGAACAGACAAACCTTTCTTCATTCCACAAAGACCAATGACATTCAGATGTATAGGCCTTCCAGCAGTAGTCTGGATGTGGAGCTGAAAATAAATCGGAAGGTAGAATAGACACACAAGAAAGATACTACTACAATAATCACGGGGGACCTGAATATGCAGGGAGACAGGGAAAATTATGTTTGGTAGTAGATACAACAAAAATAAATTTGTGAATGTCTTATGAGATTTATTTTTGGAGCAGCTTGTCAAGCACACGAGGAAACAGGCAAGTCTGGACTTGATCTATGGAGCTGTAGACTTGATTAGGGAAGTTAAGGTGAAAGAACCCTTGGGGACAGTGACTATAATACAATGGAATTCATTCTGCAGTTTGACAAGGGGAAGCTTGAATTAGCTGTAACAGCATTACATTTGAGCAAATACAGGAAGGAAGAGCTGGCCAGAGTTCATTGGAAGGGGAACCTAGCAAGGAAGACAATGGAGCAACAATGGCAGGGAATTCTGGGAGTAATTCAGGAGACTTAGAAGAAATTCATCCCAAGGAAGAAGAAATCTACTAAGGGGAGGACAAGACAACAGAGTCTGACAAGGAAAGTCAGGGACAGCACAAAAACTAAAGGAAAGTGATACAGTGGTGAAAACTGGTGGGAAGCCAGAGGATTGAGAGTCCTTTAAAAGAAACAGCAGATTGTGACTTAAACAAGCAATAAGTGGGGGGAGAAAATGAAAATTAAGATTTAAGTGAGCTAGTAGCACAAAATAATATTGCAAGAGATATAGGTACATAAAAAGTTGAGAGAGGCATTGGACCACTGGAAAATGAGGATGGAGAAATAGTAATGGGGAACAAAGAAATGACAGAAGAAAAGAATAAGGACTTTGTATCAGACTTCACAGTGGAAGACACCAGAAGCATGCCAGAACATGAACAGAGTTTGGGACAGAGATGAGGTAGTGGCCATCACTAAGGAGAAGTTGCTGGGGAAACTGAAGGTGGATAAATCACATGGACTGGATGGAGTACACCCCAGGATTCCGAAGGAGATAGCTGCAGCCATTGTAGAATCATTGGTGGTGATCTTTCAGGAATCACTGGATTAAGGGAGGCTCCCCGAGGACTGGAAAATGACAAATGTAATCCCCATGTTTAAGAAGAGAGGAAGGTAGAACATGAGAATTTAAAAAGCCAATTAGCATTACCTTATGTTAAAATAAGACTGAATCAACATGGCTTTGTCCAGGAGAGGTTACACCTGACAAATCTGTCAGCATCTTTGAGGAGGTAATGAGTGAGATTGAGAAGGAAGAGCGAGGGGATGTCAGCTATTTGGATTTCCATAAGGCCTATGACAAGGCAATATGCAGGAAGCTGCTAAATAACAAATGGTGTTTGAGGCCAGGTATTGAAATGGGTAGAGGATTGGCTGATTGACAGAAGGCAGAGTGGGGATAAAGGTGTTTTTTTTTCAGTATGGCAGCTGGTGACAAGTCGAGATCAGATGAGAGGGTCAGTGTTTGGAACCACAACCATTAATGTTATTATATTAATAATCTGGAAGAAAGAACACAGCTGGTTGGGCAAAGAAGTGGCAGGTGCAGTACAGTGTGGGGAAACTGAAGTTTCACACTTCGATAAGAAGAATAGAGGTGTGAAATATTTTCTAAATGGGGAAAGGTTTTGGAAACCTGAAGCACAAAGTGATGTTAGAGTCCTAGTTCAAGATTTGGTTAAGATTAACATGTAAATTCACTTAGCAGTCAGGTGGGCAAATGCAACGTTAACATGAATTTCAAAAGGACTAGATAGGAGAGCAGAGGTCTAGTGCTGAGGCCATATAAATCTCTTGTCAGATTGCATTTGGAATATTAAGATTGGGTTTTAGGCCCTGTATCTAAGGAAGGATGTGGTGGCATTGGAGGGGGTCCAGAGGAGGTTTACAAGAATGATCCCAGGGATGAAGGTCTTGTCATGTGAGAACATTTCAGGACTCTGGGTCTGTACTCAACAGAGTTTAGAAAGATGAGTGGGAATCTCATTGAAACTGAAAGGATACTGAGGGGCTGGATAGAGTGGGCATGGAGATGATGTTGCCACAAGTAGGGGAGGCTTGGGTCCTAGGCACAGCCTCAGAGTGAGGGGATGACTCTTTTGAACTGAAATGAGGAGGGATTTCTTCAACCAGTGTGTAGTTAGTCCGTGGAACTGTTTTCTGCAGTAGACTGTGGAGGCTGTCATTGAGTTTTGATTCATAAGGGGATTAAGAGTTATAAGGAGAAGGCAGGAGAATGGGGGTGATAGACATATCAGCTATGACTGAATGGTGAAGTAAACCCAATGGATTGAGTGGCCTGATTATGGTTTTATGATCTGAACACTGAGCAAACCTCCACAATTTGAACTGAAGAACCAAAAATGGGGAAAGCATGGCAGGTTGCACATCGTGGGAAAATAGTAAATTAGTGGTCACTGTTTCAGGTGGGAATCTTCAGAATGAAAACTTCCCAACAGTAAATCCCCCTCCCTGTGAACTGAACATTCCTTCTTATCCACCCAATAGCTCCCAGCATGGATTCAGCATTGTCTGATTTTATGTGTGTGACAGCCCTTTTCAGGCTGGAGTACATTTGGCAACAGAGCTGGATTGTCAATCAATTAACAACTTTATTTAGACAAAGTGTGGAGAAGTCTATCTGTTGTCAAAAAAAAATACAGTGATAAACCCAGACAGCTATTTCCAGTTGAATGCAGGTTACACTGCTTATGTCAATAACTGGACAGTACAACAGCAAAATGACTTCTCATAGTTTTTGCAGCTTTGGTCTTCAAGTTTTTTTCTCTCTCTTGGCCCTTCATCTTCTGATTCTGATTGCTTTCCATTGCATAAATCTTTCTTGAAGATCTTTTCTATCTTTGATCTTTTCTGATGAACCTTCCCTGTGCCCAGTAACAGTCTGCATGAACAACACTCACCTCACATAACTACATTATATTCTGCATAGTCATCACTATTCTGATTTCCTCTTCCCTGAGGGCTGCAATTGTTATTTATTTCACCAACATTTCTCTAAATTGCTGACAAAACAGGTTCAAGAGTTGTCTTTAGCTTTTAACTGCATCTTCAAACCCAACTTGCAATCCCAGGATCTCTAATTTGGCATCTTTCCGATCGAGATTAGATTCGATTCCCTACATTGTGGAGACAAGCCCTTCGGCCCAACAAGTCCACACCGACCCTCCGAACAGCAACCCACTCAGACCCGCTCCAATTTATACCCATAAGAATTTGTACTAACATACAATACTGCAATTCAGCATATCATTAGCTTATTCAATGTTTCACTGTAGAAGGTGTAAGGTGTTATCACACGAGGTAAACCCTTTTGCTAATTAAACCAAACACACAGAAAAGCTCACCTCACCTCATACCCTGTGACAGAGGATTACCTAAATTCCAATATTTAGAAAAAAAAATTATTCTTTACTGCCGAAAGAGAACATTAAACAACAACTATTCACAATGCTAAGCCTCTTTTCTCTTAAAATGTTATCTACCACTCATTGTATAAAAATATACTGATCCAATAAAGCCCCTATTAAATTTACAGCAAATCAATTTTCAAAACCAGTTGTCATCTTCCGGTGTCGAACTTCCTCCGTTTGTCGATTCCCCTGAATCATCTTTGGTCTTCTGCTGAAAAGATGTTTCATATGAAAAAGGTTCCTTTCAGAGAGAAGGGTTGAAGGCAGTCTGTATGACAATAGCGGGTGGTGCTCTTTTTCTGCTAAGTGCCCAAAAGTGCATACTTTTTATACCCCAAAACATCAGATCATCTCGTTGGTTCAATGTTGTCAAAACAGGAAAATTCAAATTCAGTTGGTTTTTAATATCTTGGGGCATAATTTAAACTGATTGGTTAAATTCGAACTGCTATGAAAACATAGCAACCAAGCTCAATTTTGTTTCACAGCCAAATTTTAATTTTCCAGTACACGTTGAGACTGCTGCCAATCATGCGACAGGTGCCTGAATTCACTCTCTCTTAAAGGTACAGTAAACAGCTTCAACTTCATAACACCTCCCTTCTTAAGAAAAAAATGAGCCATCATAATGAAAAGATGGCTTCACTTTTTTTCTAATTCTTAATGCTATTATCATGAAATATATAGGACATTAATCTGAGTTAATATTAACTTTTACACACACACACATATATAAAAATATTGGTAACAATTCAAACTTGTCTATCCTTTCTTTATCCATTAAATCCATTATATCACATTCTTACGAGTCGCAACATGTATCATTTGTAAATTAAAAGTTGGTAACATAAGACTCCAACAAAATTGTCTCATATTCTTGTCTTTAAAGCGTTCCAAGAATGTAAGAGGATTGTGGTCCGTGTACACAACCATCTCTGAAACATTATTCATGACATGAACAAAAAAATATTGTAAAACAGTACCAAACTCAATAATTTTCAATTGTAGAGTATTTTCTCTGGTGGATGTTGAGTTTCTTTGAAAAGTAACCAACTGGCAGTTCAATTCCATCATCATCTTCCTGGAACAGTCCAGCTCCAACTCCTATATCGTTAGCATAATTTGCAACTTTGAAGTGCTTCAAAAAGTGTAGTGTAGCTAAAACTGGTGCTGTGATTAATGTTGCTTTCAAATTGTCAAATGCCACTGAAATTCTGTGTTCTCCTTCAGAATATCTGTTGATGATATCACTACGCTGCTGAAGTTTAGAACAAACTTCTGATAGATTCTGCTTAGTCCCATAAATTGAAGCACCTCTTTCTTCGAGGTTGGTCATGGAAATTCCTCGATGACCTTTGTCTTTGCATTCCTTGGGGTCATCCTTCCATGACTGATGTTATGTCCCAAGAATGTCACCTCTGCTTTCATAAATTCACTTTTCTGTAAGTTTATTACCAGTTCTACAAGGCTAGGTTATGCCCGTTGGAAGATAAAGTGAGAGTGACCAAACATGCCCCGGCCCCCATGTCTGTCCAAGAGGTCTGATAAGTAATTACAGAAAGTTCATCCAACCTCGGACCATTGAACCAACTCCTTAAAAAAAAAGGGTCAGCCTTGGAAATGGTCTCATCGACAGACGATACCTTTTAAAGGAACAACTATCATCCTATTATGTTTTGGCATACTATGATTCCAAAAAAAGATCTGGTATTGACGTAAAATGCTTTCTCAGATGACATTGGGTAGTATTAGTTCACAGGTTGGCCAAGGGATAAGAATACCCAATAGCTTCTATATCCAGGACTGCAGATAATAGAGCATAAAAATTCTCAAATTGAAAAAGGAGGATTGGCAGTCATATTTGGAGTTATATTTGGAGTTCCACTAATAAGAGACAATAAAAGATATATAAATATAGTTGCACTCTCAGAAAAGAAGGTAGAGAATATTCCTGTTCCTTGACTTTTCTTGGCATTTCCTTTCCTATTTTCACTAATGCCATTGGCATAACTTTTACAACATCTTTGCCCACAGTGCCTTCCTTTTACAACCAGCGCTGTGACTTTTCGTGTCCCACTTTAACTCAGTAGAAACACCTGAAGACTTTCATCTCCTTTCTAACCTCTTGGGCTTCTTTCTAAATCTGTGGTAAACAATTACCAGTGTTCTCTACTCTTTGTTTCATACTGGAAGATCTCCCATCTTCCCAATTTTTATCCCTCACAAGATGAAAATCTTGCCGGAAGCCAAACTTTGCCTTATGCACCAATGTATATTCATCTGCCATCTCTGCTACTCTTCTCATTTCCTGAACTTCCTTTACATCCACGTGAATTCTTATCATCTCTGGAAGTGAGTTTTTAAACTCCTCCAGCAGAACTATCTCTCTAAGAGCCTCAGAGGTCTTATCTAGTTTTAAGGCCCACACCCATCTATCAAAATGACAATGTTTAATTCTTTCAAACTCAACTTAAATCTGACCTGGTTTCTTCTTTATGTTTCTGACCTGCTGTCTGTACAAATTCATAAGTACTCAAAATGGTCTGTTTCACATCTGCATAATTTCTTGACCTGTGATCTCTTGATGCACTTTTAATCTGATAGTGCTGCAAATACCTCACTAGCTGTGTCTATGAGTTTAGTCTGAGCTAGCATTACGTGCAAGTCCTTGGACCATAACCTCTGCTTTACCAATTATTCAAATGAAATAAAGAAGGCTTCGACATATTTTTTATCAACATGTGGCAGTGTTTTAACATATTTTACTCTTTTCTCTTCATTTCCATCCTGTTACACAGAAAATCTCACCTCGCCTCATAATCTGTTGAAGTATGAGTGACAGAGAACCACCTAATTTCCACTATTTAAAGAAAAAAATAACAATTTTATTCTTAACCTCCAAAAGCAAACATTAAACAACAACCATTCACAATGCTAAGACTCATTTCTCTCAAACATGTGTTATCTACCTTCCACTCTATAACAATATACTGATTCAATAAAGCCCTAATTAAATTTACAGCAAATCAATTTTCAAAACCAGCTGTCATCTTCAGGTGTCGAACTTGCTCTGTCTGTAGATTCCCCAGTCCTTCTGCTGTGAAGATGTTTCATATGGAAAAGGTACCTTTCAGAGAGAGGGGTTGCAGGCAGTCTGTATGACAAAGGCAGGTGGCATTCTTTCTCTGGCTAACTATCTAAAGTATCTGCTTTTTATAATCAAAAACAATCGATTGTCTCATTGGTTCCATGCTGTCAAAACAGGGAAATTTAAATTTGATCAGTTTTTAGTTCATGGGGCATAATTTAAACTGATTGATTAAATTCAAACTGCTGTGAAAACATATCAATCAAGCTCAGCTTTATTTCACAGCCAGTGTTACATACTTTCAATTTTCCAGTATATATTGAGGCTGCTGTCATTCACGTCAGATGCTTGCATTCACTCTCTCTTAAAGGCACAGTACACACCCTCAACTTCATAACAAAGGTGTGGCTCAAGTCACCATTTAACCAGGTGACTTGAGCCAGGGAAAGTTAGCAAAGAACACCTGGAGACTTGGATATAGTCCTGAGGTGTTTGTTAAAAGGCACATGTGTGCCTTGAAGGGAAACTAGTCTGTTCTAGTTCCCCGACCATTCCTCTGTGACCGACCTGATTTACAGGTTCTACAAAGCCAGGTTACTTCCATTGGAAGATGAAGTGAGTGACCAAAGTGTCCTGTATCCCATATCTGTCCAAGAGATTGGATCATTTCTGGTTCTAGTAAATTATTACAGAAAGTTGATCCACAGCTGGCAACCAACCTGGCACCATTGCAACAACTCCTGAAAAAGATGGTCAGCCTTGGAAATGGTCTCATCGACTGACCGTAACTTTTGATGAAGTAAAAGGACAACTATTATCCTGCTATGTGCCAGCATTCTATGATGGAGAAAGTGAGGACTGCAGATGCTGGAGACCAGAGTTGAAAAATGTGGTGCTGGAAAAACACAGCAGGCCAGGCAGCATCCGAGGAGCAGGAGAATCGATGTTTCGGGCATAAGCATTCCTGAAGAAGGGCTTATGCCCGAAACGTCGATTCTCCTGCTCCTCGGAAGCTGCCTGGCCTGCTGTGTTTTTCCAGCACCACATTTTTCAACTCTGGCATTCTATGATCCCAAAAAAAGATCTGGCATTGACATGAAATGTTTTCTTATATGACATTGTGTATTATGAGCGCATAGGTAGTCCACTGGATAGGAATACCCAATAGTTGATATGTCCAGGACTTCGGCTAATACAGAGCATAAATATTCTTGAATTGAAAAAGGAGGATTGGCAGTCATATCTGGCATTAGAAAGTTCCACTAATAACCTTTATGGGTGAAAATTTGTGATAATCATGCTCCACTAAACTCTGCTTGTCCTGCTTCAAGGGGATTTGTACACAAAGCTAGCAGGAGGTTTGTCTTTCACGAAGTTTGACGTAATCATGCTTACTTGCAATTCCATTCAGCAGGAGGCTCCAATATTAAGTGCTTATCGTTACAGATTAGATCACCATGCCAAGAGGCTGAGTAACGAATGTGGATGTATTAATCCACTTTCTAAAGTCGAATGGCACTGGGTATATAAGGACAGCTCCATTGTTGTTCAATGGTCTGGCGGAAAGAGCAGTCCAAACCTTGCAGGCTGACTTAAAAAACAGCCTACAACTTCATTCCACCAAACTGCCCCAGTTTCTCTTTGACTATAGAACCTGCCCTCATGCAACTACAGGGACAGTGCCAGCACAATTGCTAATGCAAAGAATACTTTATAACACATTAAATCTCATCTTCTCCGACCTTGTGGGGAGGGTGAAGTGGTATCAGGAACACCAATGCCGGCCACAAGACACCCCTGCTTGAGACAGGCAGTTTACTTCATGGCATCAAGTTTGGTGTTGAAACCATGGAAATCCTGCATGGGCAAGAGGTATATTTAAAGTGAAGATACGTCCCACAATGTCCAATTTTTGGGAAGGAAACACAGTCCTTAACAAGCAATTGGATCACATGATAGCTTTAACATCACAAGTAGGGCTGGAGGAAAAAAAACCTGCTTCACAGAACATCCAGCAGGGATGCCAGGACCTGTGGGTTCTCCCCATCCTCCCAGTGTGGAAGAAACCTCTGAGGGAGAGATGGACATGGCAGATGTTGCAGCCTTGACACCATTACTATCTGAAGAGGAAGATGAATTACTGCCTAACACTCCAGGGGCAGGAGGTGGGCTATAGTCCAGTAAATGCCAGCTTTACCCAAGCCAGAATCTGCGTAACTGGACTTGATGCGGAAACGCTTCAGGAGATGCTAAAGGAATAACAGTAGGCCTATATTCCAGGACTAAGAGGAGAGTAAGGTAGTGATCGGAACGAGGTCAGCCATCTGGGCCTCATTGAATACAATTCCCCTGATTGGAGCTTTTAACCTGTTCGGATCAAGAAGGCTTAATTAGAATGTGTCACCATCAGATGTGTCAGCAGTTCTGCTGACTCAAAGAGTTGGCTCCAGGAAGGCTCAGGCAGTGTCATGTACTGTGCAGGTTCAAATTCTTAAACACATTCTATGAGCTCAGCAATACCCAAGCCTTGGGCAAAATAAAGAAGGCAGTCCACCAACATAAGAACAACAAGGCTGCAGGAACAGATAGTATTGCTACGGAGGCATTGAGGTAAAGAGGCAGAGAGCTCCCAATGCAGCTACCTGCCCTGTCTGCCTTTCCGTAGAATCCATAGAGTCCCCACATTGTGCAAATGGGCTCTTTGGCCCAACAAATCCACACTGACCCTCTGAAGAGTAATCCACCCAGGTCCATTCCCCTACCTTATATCTACCAATGACTAATGCACCTAATCTACACATCCCCAAACACTATGGGCAATTTAGCATGGCCAATTCACCTGAACTGCACATCTTTGGACTGTGGGAGGAAACTGGAACACCTGGAGGAAACCCACACAGACACGGGGAGAATGTGCAAACTTCACACAGACAGTCACCCAAGGCTGGAATCAAATCCAGGTCCCTGGCACTGTGAGGCAGCACAGCTATCCATGGCTCTACCTCATGAATGTAAATACTCCTGTGAGTATGAGCAAACTGCCTGTGAACATAAACACGCTGTGAATATGCACACTCCCCATGAATATACCCACACCCATAAATATACACACTCCCCATAAATACATAAACTCCTGGGGATATACACACTCGCCATGAATATAAACACATTCCTCCTCAATATAAATGCACTCCTCCTGAATATACACACTCCCCGGGAATATACACAATCGCCATGAATATAAACACTCCTCATGAATATAAACACACTCCCTGTGAGTATAAACACTCCCCGTGAGTACAAACACACTGCCCATGAATATAAACAAAGTCCCTGTGCATATAAACACACTCCCCATGAGTATAAACACACTCTCCGTGAGTATGAACACTCCCCATGAGTATAATCACATTGGCAGTTAATATAATCATTCTGGAAGGCGAAGAGCTTCACAGGAGAGCTCCAGGATGCCACAGTCATATATATTTTCAAAAAGCAAACATGTCTGATGGTGGTAACTACAGGGGAATATCCCTGATGTCAACTATTGGAAAAGTCATCACCAAGGTCCTTTTCAACTGTCTCCGCCCTGTGGCTGCCAAACTCCTTTCAGAGTCTTCATGTGGCTTTCGGCCACAGGGGGCACAATGGATATGATTCTCACTGCGTGATATGCAAAGACAAGATCCTATGCTGTATATGGCCTTTATTGGCTTTACAAAGCTTTTTGACAACATCAATCGGGAAGCATTATGGAGTGTTCTTCTGTGCTTTGGTTGCACCATGAAGTTTATCACCATCCTTCACCTGGTCCACAACATGGTGATGACAAATGGCTTCACCACCGACACATTTCCCCCTTTGAACCTTGTGTTGAGCAGGACTGTGTCATCACCTCAACACTGTTTTCAATCTACCGCGCTGCAGTGCTTCACCTCACCGCTGATAAGAATCCTGTTTTTCAGTCAAAAGGGGCTTTTATTTTTGTTCTACACTGTCGCCGTCCCAGACAACTCTTGATGGGGATTGGCATGAGGAGTAAGTCATTTTTAGGTGAAATGAGCAGAAGAACATTGCCTGGATTTTTAACCACTGTTGCTCCTGTCCCAGGAGTGTTCAACAGGGACAAAACTGAGAAGATTTCTTTACTTAGTTGAACACTGCAAATGTTGGAGTTCACAGCAGGTCAGACAGCATCCATGGAGAGAGATACAGCTGACATTTCAAGTTTAGATAACACCTTAATAGAGCTGTTCATCTGTTTATTTACTGTGATTTGTTTGAGTTTATTTTAATTTGGACCCCCATGGCCACTGCCGAAAAATGTTTGGGGAGGACAGAGTCAAGTGAGACCAAAATTTTGTTTGTTTATTTGTTTTCTTTCTCCCATTGTAATAGTAGCTTTATTTTTGTTTCACGAAGAGAAGGCAGCTTTCATTTCGGACATAGAACATCCAATATTACAGCACAGTACAGGCCCTTCGGCCCTCGATGTTGCACCAACCTGTGGAACCAATCTGAAGCCCATCTAACCTACACCACTCAATATTCATCTATATGTTTATCCAATGACCATTAAATGCCCTTGAAGTTGGAAAATCTAATACAGTTGCAGGCAGGCTGTTCTTTGTCCCTTTCACACTCTGAGTAAAGAAATTTCCTCTAACATCTGTTATATATCTATCACCCCTCAATTTAAAGCTATGTCCCCTTGTGCTAGCCATCACCATCCTTGGAAAAAGGCTCTCACTATCCACCCTATTGATTATCTTATATGTCTCAAGTCACCTCTCAAACTTCTTTTCTCTAATGAAAATTACCTCAAGTCCCTCAGCCTTTCCTTGTAAGACCTTCCCTCCATACCAGGCATCATCCCAGTAAACCTTCTCTGAGCCCTTTCCAAAGCTTCCACATCCTTTCTGTAATGCAGTGCCCAGAACTGTGTCCAATACTCCAGGTGCGGCTGCACCAGAGTTTTGTACAACTGCAACATGTCCTCATGGCTCCAAAACTCAATCCCTCTATTATTTAGAGCGAATACACTGTAGACCTTCTTAACAACTCTATCAACCTGGGTGGCAACTTCCAGGGATCTATGTACATGGACACCAAGATTTCTCTGTCCATCTGCACTGCCAAGAATCTTACCATTACCTGTTACTCCTTCCTCTGCGTTCCTGTTACTCCTTCCAAAGTGAATCACCTCACACTTTTCCATATTAAACTCCATTTGCCACCTCTCAGCTCTGCATCTTATCTTTGTCCCCCTGTAACCTACAACATCCTTCAGCACTACCACAACTCTACCAACCTTAATGTCACCCGCAAATTTGCTAACCCATCCTTCTATGCCTTCATCCAGCTCATTTCTGAAAATGACAAACCACCGTGGCCCCAAAACAGATCCTTGTGGCATAGCATGAGCAACTGAACTCCAGGATGAACTTTTATCACCTACTGTCTCCTTTCAGCTTGCCAATTTCTGATCTAAGCCAGTAAATCACCCTCAATCCCATGCCTCCATATTTTGTGCAATAGCCTACCGTGGGAAATCTTATCAAATGCCTTACTACAATCCATATTACACCATATCAACAGCTTTATCCTCATCCACCTGTTTGGTCACATTCTGAAGTAACTCAATAAGGTTTGTGAGGCATGACCTACTCTTCACAAAACCGTGTTGGCTACCCTTAATCAAATTATTCCTCTCTAGGTAATTATAAATCTTATCTATTATAACCTTTTCCAACACTTTACCCACAACTGAAGTAAGGGTCACTGGTCTATAATTACCAGGGTTGTGTCTACTCTCCTTGAAGAAAGGAACAACATTTGCTATCCTCCCAGTCTTCTGGCTCTATTCCTGTAGACAATGACGACACAAAGATCAAAGTCAACGGCTCAGCAATCTCCTCCCTGGCTTCCCAGAGAATCCTAGGATAAATCTCATTCAGTCCAGGGGATATACTTATTTTCACACTTTGCAGAATTGCTAACACCTCTTCCTAATGGACCTCAATCCCATCTAGTCAAGCAGCCTGTATCTCAGTATTCTTCTCGATAACATTGTCTTTTTCCACCGTGAATACCAACAAAAAATATTCAACTAGCACTTGCCCAATCTTCTCTGATTCCTCACACAATTTCCCACTACTATCCTTGATTGGCCCTAATCTCCAGTCATTCTTTTATTCCTGGTATACCTGGAGAAAGCCTTATGGTTTTCCTTGATCCTATCTGCCAACAACTTCTCATGTCTCCTCCTGACACTTCTTAACTCGCTATTTAGGCTTTCCTGGCTAACCTATAACTCTCAAGCCCCCTAACTGAGCCTTCATGTCTCATCCTAACATGGGCTTTTTTCTTTGTCTTGACAAGAGTTTCATCTTATTTAATGGATCTCTCACTCGACCACTTCCTCCCTACCTGACAGTTACATACTTATCAAGGACGCATCGTAGCTGTTCCTTGTAGCTACACATCGTAGCTACACATTTCAATTGTGCCCATCCCCTGAAGTTTCCTTCCCTATCCTATGCATCCTAAATCTTGCCTAATCACCGCATAATTGCCTTTCCCCCATCTATAACTCTTGCCTGTGGTATATACCTATACCTTTCCATCGTTAATTTAAAAATAACCAAATTGTGGTCATTATCACCAAAGTGCTCACCTACCTCCACCTGGCCGGGTTCATTAGCCGGTACCAAACTAATGTGGCCTCGCCCCTTGTTGGCCTGTCTACATCCTGTGTCAGGAAACCATCCTGCACACAATGGACAAAAACTGACCTATCTAAAGTACTTGAACTATAGTATTCCCAGTCAATATTTGAAAAGTTAAAGACCCCACAACAACTACCCTCTCACTATCGCTCTTATCAAGAATCGTCTTTGCTAACCCTGAGTCATAGAGATGTACAGCATGGAACCAGACCCTTCAGTCCAACTTGTCCACACCAACTAGATATCGCAACACAATCTAGTCCCACCTGCCAGCACACGGCCCATATCTCTCCAAAGAAATGAAAGGGTCATGACATCCAGGATTGAAACCGGTATGATCCTGGTGAGACCAGATCACCATTGAGGATAGCATAGTAACACAGGGAGCAAGAATGCTTGTCCCAAGCAAAGGTCATTGTCAGATACTTACCGAAATCCACTAAGGTCATCCTGTGGTTTCCAAAATGAAGGTGCTGGTGAGAAGGATTAGAAGGGGACATTGCCATGTTGGTGGGGCAATACCCAGAGTGCCAACAAGGACAAAACTTGCCACCAGCAGCTGCACCACATTTATGGGACTGGCCAGGAAGAGCCTGGACTCAGTTACACCTCGACTGTGCCAGTCGTTTCATGGGGTCTAGGCTTTTAATCATTGTGGACACCTATTCAAAGTGGTTGGATGTGCATAAAATTAATTTGTCTAATGTGGGGATGATGATTGAAAAGTTATGAGCATCTTTTGCAATGCATGCAATGTGTGTGTTGGTCATAGATAATGGGCAATGATTTACCAGCAGGATGTTTTGAATATTTCCTAAACTCGAATGGAATCCGGCCTATAAGGACAGCTTCATCTATTGTTCAATGGTGTATTGGGAAGAGCAGTCCACCATAGAAGGCAGGTTTAAAGAAACACCCGACAAGTTCACCTGATACTAGACTGTCCCCGTTTCTGATTGATTATAGAACCAGTGCTCACATAACTTTAGGGATGGCTCCAGAAGAGTTGCTATGCAGAGAAAACTCCACACCATGCTGTTCCCATACTTGATGGGGAAGGTGACACAGCATCAGGAACACCAACACTGGCCACATGCCTGCTCTGCGAGAGAGGCAGTTTACTTCACGTTTGGTGTTGAAATCATGGCAATGGCTCTGCATGTGTGAGAGGCATGGTCAAAGTGAGGACAGGTCCTATGATGTACAATGTTCGAGTCAAAGAGGAGGTCCAGAGCAAGCATGTGGATCACATGATAGCTGTAACGGGACAAGTGGGGCAGGAGCAAACATACTCAGCCTCTCAAAATGTCAAATAAGCTGTCAGAACCCATGGATGCCCCCCTACTTCACCAACTTCATGTTGATAAAACCTCTGAGGATGAGATGGATGAGGCAGAGGTCACTGCCTTAATGCCATTACCGCCTGAAGATGAATTTCGGCCAAGACACTCCGGGTGCAAGAGACGGGATCCAGTCCAGTACACACTGTCAGTATCTGGTCAGAGGAACCGGACCTGATGCAAAAACGCCACTAGAGAGGCTACAAAAAAGGAACAGGCCTACGTCCCTGGACTTCAAGGCACACAGATGTAGTGACTGGAACAAAATCAGTGACATAAACCATATGGAGTATGAATTCTTTGACTGGGGCTGTAAACCTGGTTCAGTGAGGAACTCCTGGCTGACAGATACAATTAGGAGTCTCAAGGGTTCTGTTCACTTTACAAGCCAACTCTGTGCTTGCTGGGTCAGTGTCATGTACTACACACATATAAATAGTGACTTGGTGACAGGATATCAACCTTTGTGGAGTTAATTCAATTGGTAATAAGAATTTTAAACAAAACTAGAGAGATTTGCTAGATCAAAAGCACTGAAAAGTTTGGTGGAGGTAAGATATTCTGAGGAATTATATCAATTTTAGGTAGTGGAGGATGTCACATGTAAAGGGTGAATTGCAGTGCCTGTACGCAGTTGCAGACATGAGAGACTGCACCAGCCATTTGAACTGTTGTTATCTGTGTACCCTTAAGCAGAAGGCAACTCACCACCACCTTCTCATGGACAACTCAAGATTGACAACAAATGCTGACCCAGCCATCAATGTTCATGTTCCATGAATGAATTAATAAAAAACAAAAATCGACAAGCAGCACTGAGGGCACTTAGGAAGGTTCTTTCAACACCACTTCACAAACCAGGAACAACTATAACCTGGAATGTCAGGAGCTACAGGTGCATGCAAAGACCAGTATTTCCAAGGTCCTCTCCAAGCCACATTCCATCCCCAACACTGTGTCTGCCCATGCAAACAAAGGATTGCAGTGGGTCAGGAAGGCAGCTCAGCACTACCTTCTCTAGGCAATTACAGATGGGAAATAAATGATGGCTTAGCCAGTGATAACCACATCCTATCAATGAATTTAAAGAAAGAGAAGCTCATGGACGGTTCAAGTCCCCTTTGCTTCCTCCATACAACTGACGATGAGTGGTGCTCCACAGGGAACAGTATTGGGACAACTGTACATGTTATACCTGAATAGTCTGGATGAAGGAACAAAGAACAATGTTGCTAATTTGGTATCATCTTGAACGAGGTGCCGGGATAGGTAGAGTTGAGAAAGAGGGAAGGCTGCAGAAAGGCAGGCTAGGAGAGTGGGCAAAGAAATAGCAGTTGGAATACAATGTGGGAAGTTGTGAGATTATGTAGGAAGAGCGAAGGAGCAGACTATTTTCTAAATGGGGAAAGATGTGAAGCGCAAAGGGATTTCAGAATTCTAATTCAGAATTCTCTTCAGATTGACATGGAAGGTCAATTGGAGTCAAGAAGGCAAAAGAAATGTTAACATTCATTTCAAGATGGTAGCACACAAGAGCAACAATGTACTGCTGATGCTCTAAAAGGCTTTGGTCAGACCACATTTGGAATACTGAGGGCTGTTTTGGGCCCCGCACATAAGGAAAGATGTGTTGGCCTTGAAGGGGATACAGAGAAGGTTTGCAAGAAGGATGGTCAAGTTGAGTTACTTGTCATATGAGGAGCAGTTAAGGACTCTGTGTCTATAGTCAATGTAGTTTTGAAGTATGAGACAGGATCTCAATCAAACATACAGAATACCGAGGTCTGGATAGAGTGGAATTGAAGAAGAGTGGAATAGGAGAGACTAGGGCCCATGAGGACAGCCTCAGAGCGAAGGGTTGTCCCTTTAGAACGGAGACGTGGAGGAATTTATTCAACCAGCTGGTGGTGAATCGGTGGAACTCATTGCTGCAGAGGGCTATGGAGACCAAGTCATTGAGTGAATTGAAGACAAATAGAGATGAATTCTTGATGAGTAAGAGGAACAAGTGTCATAGGGAGAAAGCAAGAGAATGGGATTGTGAAACATATCAGACATAATTGAATGATAGAGCAGACTCATGGACCAAATGGACTGATTTTACTGCTGTATTGGTCTTATGGATTATACTTATTCTATTGATTTCTAAGTGTGTAGTTATCATTCCTAGTAGATCATTTATCAGACATTTCACCACTTTCCTGATTAATCCTGTCACCTCTTGGTTTCAGATGGAGGATTGTAATAGTAGATAGAGGTTTCAGGAAGCTGGAGGGTATGAGGTGTGAAGGAGGTTACACAAATAGGAAGGATTTTTGAAAGCGGAGGACATTACAGAGACAGCAAAAGGTGTCTGATCTGGATCAGGCTACCCAGACTGGGAGGGCTGTAGGGACTGGAGATGGTTTCACAGGTAAGTAGAATCATAGAGCGACAACAACGTTACAAAGATTCGGATGCCTGTCGAGGCTGCAGGCATTCATGGAGGTGGGGAGGTTGGGACAGCTGGAGCAGTTTGTAGGATGTTTGTAGAATGGGGGCAAGGGTTTACACAGATAGGCCACATTTTACAGAATGATGCAGTATACAGAAAAAATAGGGTTATAGAGACTGGAGGAACTAACAAAGATATGGAGGGCTGTATTGACTCAAGTCATTTACCGATATCGGATGGCTTTGGTTCTGAAGGTTATATTGATGGGAAGGCTGGAGAGTCTGGCACAGTGTCCAGACAGGAACAGTGATAGGGGCTGGCGACACTTACACAGATAGAGACCATTGCACAAATTGGAGGAGGTCACTAAGATAGGGAGGATTGCAGGGGAGTGTGAAGTTGACATTGTTAGGGTTAAAAGAGCTGAGATGATTACGGAGATAGGCAGTTTGATGTAGAGACTGAAGGAACTTATATTATAGTGGGTGATAGTGAGGTGAGGATGTTTCATAGATAGTGAGTCTTACTGGAAGTGAATCGGGAGAATCACAGGCATTGGAGTATATTCTACAGATGGGACCTGAGAGGATTACACAAACAGTGAAGATTGCAAGTCTCCACATTGAGAGAGTATTTTCAAGATTGAGAGAAATTACACAGGTAGGGAGGGATATAGGAGCTGTAGAAGTTTACAGAGATGGGGAGGTCTGGAGGGGTTGGAGCAATTCACAGAGAGAGGAATATTTTTAAGGGTAGTAATAGGCTTCACTGAGAGAGAGCTTTTGAGGTGCTGGTTTACAAAGAACGAGAGGTC
The DNA here is from genome assembly GCF_047496795.1 of Chiloscyllium punctatum. Classification (NCBI taxonomy): domain Eukaryota; kingdom Metazoa; phylum Chordata; class Chondrichthyes; order Orectolobiformes; family Hemiscylliidae; genus Chiloscyllium; species Chiloscyllium punctatum. Next base: position 46,788,708 of record NC_092754.1, on the reverse strand, counting down.
TGCAAGGAGTGGCGGGGTAAACAGAGCTATGTGGCTGGAGAGGTTTACTGTTTGTATGGAGGCATGTCGGGCCTGAGCGGGATTAGAGAGAGTGTGGACTGTACACTCTGCAGGGGCTGGAGTAGGTCTGACAGATGGGAAGTGATACAGGGATTGGAGGAGTGTGTAGAGACAGAGGATGTTGTGGAGATTGGAGGGATTCACATTTGAGATGAGGTCTATGGAGGCTGGTGGAGAATCCTGAAATAGGGTGGGTTGAAGAATTACAGAGGATCATACAGAAAGGGAGGTGTGCAGGAGCAGGAGAAGGTAACAGAGAGACAGAAGGTTTCAATGTTGGAAGAGGTGTCAGTGTATGGGACAAGGTCACAGAAACAGGTGTAGGATTGGAGGAGTATACAATGGTAGGGACACTGTAGGAAATCAATACGCGGTCTAACTACACATCCCTTCTGCCCCCATTGCCGCATCCACTTCTGCCCCACTGATGTCACTCACCTGAACACAACTAAAGACATTGCATACGTCATGGGTTCCATCTCCGCCCCCGTACACACTGTCACAACCACTTCCGCCCCCACCGACATCACTCACCACAACACTGCTAATGTCACTTCAGCCCCCCCCCTCCCCCCAACGTGGATCCTCCAGGCACCACTTCTGCCCACAACATCCAGGGTGAGCCTGCTTCTGTTGGTGATGTCACCCTCGATCATACCACTGCGTGCACTCCAGTTACGGTCTTCACCCCCATTCCCAGCTCCAACCCTACACCAGGAATCAGATCCCAGCCCTACCGTAGTTTCACCATTCCTTCCAGACCCCTCACTGAGGACAAATTATCAGTCTTCAGCAAAGGCTTCATCCCTGTGCTCCCAGATCAATGAGTTTGACACATGTTGCAACATCAAACACTTCTTTCACTGCTTCCGTCTCTGGGCTTACTTTCATCACCAGGACTCCTGCCCACCTCTGAGGACTCCTTCTCCTGCTTCCAACAACCACCATCCACCAGGACATCCTCTGCTGGCCTGGTACCAGCCCTTGATCTCTTTATTTCCAACTGCGCCGGGGCATTGACTGCCTCAACCTGTCCATCGCCCTCACCCACTCCAACTTCTCACCCTTGCAACACACAGCCCTCAACTCCCTCCATTCCAATCCCAACCTCACCATCAAACCAGTGGACAATGGAGGCGTGATGGTAGTTTGGTGCACTGACCTCTGCACCGCTGAAGTCAGATGCCAACTCACAGACACCTCCTCCGAGTGTCCCCTGACCACAAACTCATCCCTTATCAACAAACCATCACCTCCCAGACTGTACACAACCTCATCACCTGAGGGGATCTCCCATCCTCAGACTTCAACCTCATAGTCTGGGAACCCTGCACTGCCTGGTCCCACCTTTTATCCAAAATTCACAAACCTGACTGCCCCGGCTGACCCATTGCCTTCACCTGCTCCTGCCCCATCAAACTCTCCTCTGCATACCTTGAGACTGTCTTATGACCCTCGGTCCAGGATCTCCCCAACTACATTCAGGACACCACCCACACCCTCCACCTCCTCCAAGACTTTTGTTTCCCCTACTTCATTGCTTCACATTCAGTCCCTAGACACATCTCGTCACCATGATGAAGGCCTCCAAGCCCTCTGTTTCTTCCTCTTATGCCGATCCAACCAGTGCCCTTCCACTGATACTCTCATTCATTTGGCTGAACTGGTCCTCACCCTCAATAATTTCTACTTTGAATCCTCTGACTTCATTCAGACCAAAAGGATAACCACGGGCATCTGCATGGGCCCCAGTCATGCTTGCCTTTTCTTGGGTATGTAAAGCAGCCCATCTTCCACAGCTACACCGACACCATTCCCACCTTTTCCTTGGCTACATTGATGACTGTATCGGTGCAATCTCATGCTCCAAAGAGGAGGTCGAACAGTTCATCGACTTCACTAACACATTCCACCCTGACCTTTAGTTCACCTGGATCATCTCAGACACCTCCCTCTCTTTCCTGGATTTCTCTATCCCTATTTCCAGTGACCAACTCAATATAGACATCTACTATAAACCCACTAACTCTTACAGCTGCCTGGACTACATCTCCTCCCACCCTGCCTCTGAAATAATATTCCCAATTCCTCAAGCTCCACCATGTCTGTTCCCATGATGACTAATTCCACCACAGAACATCCCAGATGGCCTCCTTCTTTAAAGACCGCAATTTCCCCTCCCATGTGGTCGATGATGCCCTCCAGCACATCTCATGGGGCTCAATGGCCTGTACTTGGTCCCCTTCCTGTGTTCCTAGATAACACTCCGTGTCTCCATAATCTCCTTCAGTCCCTACTACTCACCTGACCTGTGTAACCTACACAGCCTCCTATTACTGGAGCTTTCTCAGAACATGTGTATGCCCTATCTCCAAGTGTGGTCTCACCCGGGACTTGTAGAGCTGTATAAAACCTCACAGCTCTTAAACGTGATCCCCCTGTTAATGAAAGCCAAAATACCATATGCTTTCTTAACAACCTTATCCACTTGGGTGGCAAGTTTGAGGGATCTATGTACTTGAACACCAAGATCCCTCTGTTCCTCCATACTGCCAAGAATCCTGTCTTTAATCCTATATTCAGCATTCAAGTTCAACCTTCCATAATGCATCACTTCGCATTTATCCAGGTTGAGCTCCATCTGCCATTTCTCAGCCCACTCTGCATCCTAACTATGTCGTGCTGTAGCCTGCAGTAGCTCTCAATACTCTCGGCAGCACCTCCGACCTTTGTGGCATCGGCAAATTTACCAACCCACCCCTCAAACTCCTCATCAAAGTCATTTATAAAAGCTACAAAGAGCAGAGGCCCAAGAACAGAGCGTTGTGGGACCTCACTCACCACTGCCTTCCAGGTGGAATATTTTCCATCTACAACCACTCTCTGCCTTCTGTCAGACAACCAATTCTGAATCCAGACAGCCAAATCTCCATGAACCCCATACTTCCTGACTTTATGAATGAACCTACCATGGGGAACCTGATCAAGTACCTTGCTGAAGTCCATATACACCACATCCACTGCTCGACCTTGGTCACCTCATCAAGGAACTCAATCAGATTTGTGAGGCAACACCTGCCCCTCACAAAGTCGTGCTGACTGCTTTTAATCACTCGATGCTTTTCTAGTTTCTCCTGGTTTGGTGGTAGTCAGCAGGGCCCCTTGCTTACCTGGGGCTCCAGAGAGAACCTTTTCTTTAAGTTCAGCTAATTGTGTGATCCCAATCTGAGTCAACTGGCTGATCTTAAGTTGGGGACAGATGCTAAGGCATGATGGAAGATTGGAAAGATCACCCCTCTAAGTTTCAAAATTTTTTTCTCTGAACTTTTTTCTGAAAATTCGGCTGACTGCATGATCCCACCCTAAGCCAACAGGCTGACCCTAAGTTGGGGAGAGATGCCAAGGTAAGACAGGACCCGGAAAAGACCGTTGCCGAGCAGTAATTCAAATTCAAAATAGCGAAATCTTAGTAAATTATCCAGGGCTCCTGTGTTGGTCTTGTTTGTTTGTCCTATCTGTTCATTGAAATGTGTAGTCAGTGTCCGTTTGTGCCATTGTCTGTTCCTTGTTTCCCGTACAACCATTCACAGGGAAATAGGTTTGCGGAACTTGAATCCCTTGGAAGAAGGACTGTCCCCGGAGATGAATCTCCCTCGTATCACTTAGATGGGCCGTCCATGTTCACTGACCCTCTCGCAAAAGACACAGAAATACCACGGTAAATATATACACTGCAAGAACAAGGTAGAAGATCCTCTGGTAACACCAGGGTCACTGGCTGACATGGTATGGAGGAAAACAGGTGACAGCGGATATGTCATTCCCTTTCCCTCCGATTTATATGGATGGTCCCACAGAAATTGGCCTTATCAGGGTTCCTTCAAACTGGAGCCAATTGAGTACTGGAGAATGCATATTGAGGGCGGTTATGATGACCTCTCGTGGGACACTGACTTCACACTTCAATGCCTGGAAATGTTCAAGGAGGTCGCAAAAGGGCACCAGCTCCCTAAAAAGAAAGGTTGCTGTCAGCGTTCAGATACCCCTGCATCTTCCAATTCCCTACACACTGCCCCACCGTCGTATGTCCCTCAATATCCTAAGGGTCCTTTCCCAACTCCGGAGACAGACCTGCTAGTAAGCGAGGGCACTGCATTACACGCCTCCCAGCAACAGCCACCCCCCCCCCCTCCCCCCCCCTCAACCCCCCACCTCAGATCAAGGGATTTCCGAGGCATCAGTTGTAGGGAACACTCCAGGAACAGGACACCCAGATCAAGCAGGAACCGTTCCCACTTCCAACACCAGATTTACTCACAATGCGGCCGCAGCTTTGAAGTCCCAGAGGCCCGAAAACCGGCACATCTGCATTATGGTAAGCACCATGTCTCTGAACAAGCCCTGGCCTCATGCTGAGGTCTGAGGGATCCTCTAGGATGCTCCTCCGCTGCTAAAGTGCCTGATACCGTATCTCAATGAGCTACTACAAATTTCTGATATCTACAATTGCCTTTCCTGACTTTCCTGCCGTTAGCATACGGGCCTCACTGGGCAACCGTGAGAACCCTGTTGAGCCTTGGGCTAAAGCAGACACATGCTCCACCTGGGCTTGGGAACAGCGTTAAAGATGCCAACACGGCAGCTGCAAGGCAACAGGCTGACTTTGGAGAAGTTACCCCTTACCTGCAAAAAGCAAATGAGCCTATCCCCGATTTCATTGTCTGCCTCAAAGATGTTTGGGAGTGCTCAACAGACATCCCTTTATCAGACAATGATAAGTTAGCAGTACAGACCCTTGTGAATTATATGCTGCACTGACCTGCTCACGTCGAACAAGTCCCACAACCTAAACTGACAAACAGCCGAGTGGGGCTGTTCTCAACAATTTAGACTGACAGGGACTGTTTGAGTGTAAGAGTGAGGAAGAGACATACCATCAGCCCATGCAGCAATGGAATCAGGGGAAAAACCATGGCTAGGCGCAGCGGTATTGGAACAAAAGTGGGGATAGATGTAGGGCATGAGGCAAACTGGGTCCCTGGGAAAGAGATTGTTGGATAATCGCCCCTCAGCGATCATTGAGGGTTTCCATCTTCGTTTTCCCAGTGAAATTATATTCCTCCACAGAGACAGCCTCAGCCAGCCACCTGGACTGTAGACAACCCATTTCCCCGTGCCCTAAATTCCTCAGGCTGCTGCGAGAGGGAAGTGTAGAAGGGCACCGTGACAAGCTTCTCTCACTCCCTGTCTGAAAACCCCGTGATGGGGGTGGAGGTGGAAGGTCATCTCATTTCGCTTTTGATGGACTCTGGGACACACAATCATCTGCACCTCCCTTCAGCAGACCTTCCCCTCAGTTCTGATACTGTCTGCTTTGTAGGTGGCTCCAGAGTACTCATGTTAGAACCACTTTCTAATCCAGTGTCCTTTAATGTTGGACCAGTCACAGTCCCATACACGGCTATAATTTCCTCATCCTGTCAGTTGGTCCTCCTGGGCTGTCAAACACTTTGTAAATTGAATGTCTCTATCCTTTGCTGTCCCTTAGAAATCCCTGATTCCCACTATTCTGGGTTGCAGGCTGCCATGACCATGCTTCCACACTTGTATAGCAAGGCATTTAGGTACCTACCACCAGCCCCTGTAATACCACTATACTTCCAATCCTGAAACCAGGAAAAACAGGAAAGTGGTGTTTCATTCAAGACATAAGGGCCGTGAATGCTATTGCTGTCCCCTGCTTGCCCGTCATACCAAACGTACATCATTCTTACTAGTCTCCCTGCTTCTGCCACTTGCTTTTCTGTAACTGACCTCTGTTCAGCTTTTTTCACCATCAAATTGTCCCGAGAGTCATTACCTTTTCGCCTTTACTTATGGTGGTCACCAACATACATGCACCCGGCTTCCCCAAGGATATTCGAAGAGCCCAACAGTTAGTCCACTGGATGCTCATGACCCTCTGTCTGATGAGCTGTGGCAGCCACTGCTGTAACAGTAGAAACGCTCCCCTCCTCCACATTGTGCTGCGTTATCCATGCACTGTTTTCGTTCCACATTTGGTTGTCCTGCTGCTTAATTCAGCAGCAATTCAATTTTTCCAGCGTCTAGGAGAACAGTTTATGAGGTCATATTACTATCTTCCAATCTTTTCCTTCAATGCACCCCTGCTTTAAACCCCACCACCTTTCTACCTGTCATTCAGCATCCCCAGACAGAAACCCCTGGTTGTTTGGATTTAATTCAGCAGGTTGAAACCCATGCCCCGATCTCTCTGAAACACCATGAGACAACCCTGACCCGATCCTCTTCAACGATGGATCCTCTTATAGGCCCTCAGGTCATCAGGTGTTCGTGGGTTATGTAATCTGTACCCACTCTCAAGCACTCAAATCTGCTGTACTGCCGAAAAGGCTTCCGCGCAGGTTGCCGAGCTGTTTGCCCTCACTGGGGCCTGCATCCTCACCAGCAGCAAATCAGACAATATTTATACAGACTCCAGATATGCCTTTGGAGTCGTCCATGATTTTGGTCCCTTCGGGGCAGAGAGGTCTCATTACTCCTCTGGGAGACCCCGACAGCATGCCCGGCTCATTCACAATCTGTTGTGGGCTATTCTTCTATCCTCTACTATAACCATTGTAAAACACGCTGCCCATACCACTGCCAATGATCTTGTCACCCACATAAACGCTTGCGCTGACTGAGTTGCTTGACAGACAGCGTTGACTCCCAATACATGTGTATTACAGGCTCCCCAGACAATGAGAAACTTCAGAAGCATCTGATCTCACAGAGGGAGTGCGGATGGCACAGAATGCAGCTCCCCAGGCCCAGAAGGACAGCTTGGCCCACTTTGACGTTGAGGGGACCCTACTCTTGGACTGCTCGTGCACCCTGATGGATGTTCCAGGCTCCACTTGCATGTCGTGGTGCTGGCTGCCCATGGAGTTGGCCATGCAGGGAAGAGGGGAATGATAAACATTGTACACCAAAACTGGTATGCACTGTGATTTGCAGCTGCTGCCCAAGTGCTAGTCTCAAACTGTTTAATATGCCTGCAAAACAATAACAGTATGACCAGATATGACCATTTGCCGATTCTAGCCAGACCCTCACTCAGCTACAAATTGATTTTGTTCACATGCCAACAGGGTTTCAAATACATCCTGGTAATCCTAGACATGTTCTCTAACCATCACCCCAGAAATGGATGTTGCTCGGACCGTGGTTAAATGCCTAATGAGAGATGTTATCTTCAGATTTGGGATTCTGGGTGGCATTAACACTGATAAAGGGACCCACTTCACCTCAACAATCATAGCTGGTGTTAGCAAGGCACTGGGTATTACATAGGAGAAAGTGAGGACTCCAGATGCTGGAGATCAGAGTCGAGAGTGAGTTGCTGGAAAAGCACAGCAGGTCAGTTAACATCTAAGGAGCAGGAAAATTGATGTTTCAGGCTTAAGCCTCATTCCTGATGAAGGACTTATGCCTGAAATGTTGATTCTCCTGCTCCTCAAATGCTGCCTGACCTGCTGTGCTTTTCCAGCACCATACTCCTGACACTGGGTATGACATGGAAGTACCACATCCCCCATCAGCCCCAGTCCTCAAGTATGGTGGAACAGATGAATGGCACACTTAATGCCACCCTAATTAAAATTACCCAGGAAGTCGGCCTGTCGTAGCCAGATGCCTTGCCTTTGACGCTATACACCTTATCTAGCCAGGTCAACCAAACCTCGGGACTGACTCCTTTTGAGGTCCTCAGACCAATGCCTACGGGGGCCAGACCCCCCCAAAACCTCCCTGAGGATGTACTATTACTGTTGACATAGTACGCCCTGCTGGACTAATTCCAAGCATTCAGCAAAATGATTACTCACAACGATGACTTTGTAAAAGAGGCCATTCCCTCACCTAAAAGTGAGCCACTGCATCCTTTCCAGCCTGGGGACTATGCTATGATAAAATTGTTTGAAAAGAATTCTTTCTCTCCAAGGTGGAAACAGGTTGCCGAGCTGTTTGCCCTCACTGGGGCCTGCATCCTAGCCAGCAGTAAATCGGCCAATATTTATACAGACTCCAGATATGCCTTTGGGGTTGTCCATGATTTTGGTCCCCTCTGGGCAGAGAGGTTTCATTCCTCCTCTGGGAGACCCCTGCAATATGCTGAAAAATGGGCACATGCACCCTCATCGGCTCTGAATGCTGTGCCTATATCCCCGAACACAGTGAGAACATTACCAACCTTGCCCAACACATTTGACAAGCAGCCTCTGCGCTCAATAAACCAGGCTCCCAGTGGGGTTTGTGGAGTTGGATGTGCTCCTAGCCTGGGTCCTGCTGTGCCCTGCTACAAGGGGTTATTGTCCTTGCTGTTATTTTTGTTCTTCTTGTGGTCCTTATTATGTTCATTTAGCAGTTTTGTGCACACTTGTATTCACTACTGCTGCCTCCTGTAGCACTGACTATCCATTGACAAAAATTCTCTTCACTGAAAGCCTCTGTGACAATGCAGAACCTCTGGAACCAGAACTCATTGAGTCTGACCACTCTAATTCTGAGGCCTACCTTTCTGATTCTGAGCCTCCCCCACCAGACAACCCCCTGGCTCAGACTACATTCCCTCTTTTGCCAAAGCTCCTAACCTGCTCCTATAATGGTGAAAAGAAAAATAAAGAATTGTGGAAGAAGGAAACCATTTTGCGTGTGGAAGCCATTTTCCCTGCTTAGTGGATATATACTGGCTAAACTGCTGAAGCAGGGGTCACTTTCTCTCCCCATGGGAGCTCCAGCTAATCAATACTTCAGCAGGCAAGATGTCATCAAACTATTTCATATGGATAGTCACTCAACACTTGCAACTTTGAACAGATTGCTACTCAATCAGTTTCAGTTGTTCAACTAATCAATGTTCTCAGACTAGTAATGTTGTCAGCCTCCTGTTACCATTGTTCAATTAATCAATGTTGTGAGAGTGTTAGTTGAGAGTGTGGTGCTGGAAAAGCACAGCAGGTCAGGCAACATCCGAGGAGCAGGAGAAGCGACGTTTTGGGCATAAGCCCTTCATCAGAAATCCTGATGACCTGCTGCGCTTTTCCAGCACCACACTCTCGACTCTGATCTCCAGCATCTGCAGTCCTCACTTTCTACCAGTAGTATTGATAGCCTTTTAAAACCTTTCGTAGTTAGACCAATATTGTTCTGTAATCAACAATCAGCCATTTGTAATCCTTTATAAACTGTATGCCTGTAGTTGAGCCAAGCAGTTATGACTTATCAGTGCTGAGTGGTCATTCTGAGCTGAGCGGTCATTGACCTCTTCCCATGATATCATGAAATAAATAAACATGTCAATTCCACAAGGTCTGCATGTGAGCTTTATTGGAGGAAGGACATTTCTCTGACAGTTAGCAATAGTTCAAAGTTTGTGAGAAGATTTGTAGCTCGGGTGCTCGTTGTTGTGGTTCTGTTCGCTGAGCTGGGAATTTGTGTTGCAGACATTTCGTCCCCTGTCTAGGTGACATCCTCAGTGCTTGGGAGCCTCCTGTGAAGCGCTTCTGTGTTGTTTCCTCCGGCATTTATTGTGGCCTGTCTCTGCTGCTTCCAGTTCTCAGTTCCAGCTGTCCGCTGCAGTGGCCGGTATATTGGGTCCAGGTCGATGTGTTTGTTGATAGAATCTGTGGATGAGTGCCGTGCCTCTAGGAATTCCCTGGCTGTTCTCTGTTTGGCTTGTCCTATAATAGTCGTGTTGTCCCAGTCGAACTCATGTTGCTTGTCGTCTGTGTGTGTGGCTACTAAGGATAGCTGGTCGCGTCGTTTCGTGGCTAGTTGGTGTTCATGGATACGGATCGTTAGCTGTCTTCCTGTTTGTCCTATGTAGTGTTTTATGCAGTCCTTGCATGGGATTTTGTACACTACATTGGTTTTGCTCATGCTGGGTATCGGGTCCTTTGTCCTGGTGAGTTGTTGTCTAAGAGTGGCTGTTGATTTGTGTGCTGTTATGAGTCCTAGTGGTCGTAGTAGTCTGGCTGTCAGTTCAGAAATGTTCTTGATGTATGGTAACTAGTCCTTTGGGTTGTGGCATGTTTTCATTTCCGTTGTCTTTCTCTTCGGCATCTGTTGATGAAATTGCAGGGGTATCCGTTTTTGGCGAATACATTGCAGTTCTGGTGTGCTGCAGTGTGTTGTGGCCCTTTTGAACAGTTAGCAATAGTTCTGTTGACTGAAAGAGGTTACAGATAAAGGCAGATGTCGGGACTGAAATCGGATACAGTAATCAAGAGGATATTACAAAGACATGGATGTTTTAGTGGCTTCAGGAGGTTAGTGAGTTAGGAAGTCTAGAAGTGATTGGAGGAGGTAGAATTAGAACTGTATTAATGTAGTTTACAATGACAGAGGAGATTGCAGAACTGGATGAGTTTGCAGGAATGAAATAGCTTCAGAATGCTATAAAAAGAAAGGATTGTAGGGATTGTGGATGTTTACACAGGAAGGAAAGACTGTAGGGACTGAAAGAGTTTAGGCAGATAGGGCAGTCAGTAGGAATGGTGGATGGTTACAGAGGTCATGAGGTACTATAGCATGGGAGAAGGTTACAGTGATATCATGTATTTTGGGGCTGGAGGAAGTTGCACAAATGGGGAATTTAGTCGAGGCTAGAAGATCTTACAGAGACAGAGTGGACTGCAGGACAAAGTGATACAAATAGAGATTATTGTAGTGACTGGAAATTGCAGCTTGTTATCAGAACTGGCGCAATTCACAGAGGTAGGCAGGACAGACAGCATTTCAAAACTACAGAGGAATTATCAGGAGGGGAGGAAGTTACAAAGTTAGGAACTGTTCTGGAAGTTAGAAGGACTCAAGACACTGACACAGTTGAGTTCAATTGAAGTGTTTATTTACTTGATGTTTGACTCTGTCACATGACTATATATGCAGTGTTGGAGAGGGAATACATAACATAAAAATCCCAGGCTTCAGTACCACATTCTTGAGAGAAGCCTGCTTTCCTCTCTGTTGTACCTATTGTCATTAAGGCAGCACAGGCCTGGATTGATAACTGTGAACTTCCTATACTGTCTGAGGAAGGCTCAGTACAACAGAGCTGAAAGGAATCCTCTCACAAGAAGCTGGTGATTGAGCTTGGGACCTTTGTGTTATATGCTCACCCTTTAGCACTGTGTCTATGTCATGTCTTGTGGCCTAGTATCTCAAGCACTCGAATTGCTCTCTGCTCTGCTCACTGTTACCTTGTTGCAGGATGAATTGAAACCTCCAGATCTTCCTGCCTTTGTCTCTGCCTAAGCATCCATCTTCAGTGAAGTGATGGATGAGACAGGAATAGGGAATTCTGCTGAGCCAGGAACTTTCTGAGTGCCTGCAAAAGACAGAAATAGATAGACTGTGAAATTAGGCTGATGCAGTGAGTGTTATACATGTAGAATGGCACTGAGTACCACAGTGATCTGGAATATCCCAGTCCCCATCCCTGGCCTGTGCTGCCTCATCTCTCTGAAAGGGAGAATTCTGCTTACTCAAGATCTCACAGTAGCTGCAAAAGGTGCAATCAGAGGCAGCAATTAGACACACAACAGTGACAGATACCACATGGAGAGATACTGAGTGATATCACGAGAGTTCAGGGAGATATCAGGATCAAACAAAAGTCAGGAAGAAGGTTTTTGATTCATGGTGCACTGAGCTAGAATGGGACAGGTGGCAGCCGAGTGTTATTCTCACTAGACTATTAATCCAGAAACTAATGCCGATGTGAGAAATACCCATCTGAGTACCTGATATACTTCAGGGAAGGAAATCTGTTATGCTTACCTGGTCTGGTCAAGATGTCACTCCAGACCTAGGGCTATGTAGCTGATTTTCAACTACCTTGTGAAATGGTCTAGCAAACCACTCAAATTAATGTCAGCTAGGGGTGGGCAATAAATACCGGCCAGCCAGAGATATCCACACCCCATGAGTGAGTTAAAAAAAACTGGAAATATGCTCGGACCAGTGTCCTGGCCAATCATGTTGGTAGGTGTGTATACAAGGCTTTTAACTACAGAGGATGCAGAGACAGGGTTCAGGTGAAAGAAGATTTCCAAATCGAAAGAGAAAAGGTGAAGCATTGGAACAGCATGTGATTGAAGACAAGTAGAAAAGAACCGGAAGTGACAGTATTTAGAATATATAACATTACAGTGCAGTAAGGCCCTTGGCCTGTGAAACCAATCTGAAGTCCATTTAACCAACACGATTCCATTTTCATCCATATGTTTCTCCAATGACATTTAACTGCCCTTAAAATTGGCGAGTCTATTACAGGCATTGCATTCCATGCCCCTCCTACTCTCTGAGTAAAGAAACTACCTACAACATGTGTCCTATGACTGTCACCCCTAAATTTAAAACTATGTTCATTTTGGATTTGGTGCTCAGCAACGAGCCAGGACAGGTGTCAGATCTCGCGGTGGGAGAGCACTTTGGTGAAAGTGATCACAACTGCCGCACATTTAGCATAACCTTGGAGAGTGAAAGGAGCACTTACCGAGGGAAGATATCTAATTGGGGAAAAGGAAATTATGACACAATCAGACAGGTGTTGGGAAGTACAGACTGTGAGCAATTGTTCCACAGAAAGGGCACAGCAGACATGGGGAGACTATTTAAGGAACAGTTGTTGCAAGTGATGCACAAATTTGTTCCTCTAAGACAGGTAAGAAGGGGTAAGATTAAGAAACCTTGGATGACAAGAACAGAGGAACTTCTCATCAAAAGGTAGAAGACAGCTTGCGTAAGGTGGAGGAAGCAAGGATCTAGCACAGCTTAAGAGGATTACAGGCTTGCTAGAAAGGAGCTCAGAAATGGACTGAGAAGAGCCAGGAGGGTGCACGAAAAAGGCTTGGCAAGAAGGATTAGGGAGAACCCAAAGGCATTTTCCTCATATGTGAGGAATAAGAGAATGATCAGGGAGAAGGTAGGGCTGATCAGGGATAGCGGAGGGAACTTGTGCGTGGAGTCTGAGCAGATAGGGGAAGCCTTAAATGAATGTTTTGCTTCTGTTTTCACCAAGGAAAGGGAACGTTTTACAAATGAAACTTTGAGGAGCTGGGATACAGTCTTGACCAGATCAAGATTGATGAAGTTGATGTCCTGGAAACTTTGGAAAACATTAAGATTGATAAGTCCCCAGGGCCAGACCAGATTTATCCTAAGCTGCTCTGGGAAGTGAGAAAGGAGGTTGCTGAGGCGCTCGCAAGGATATTTGCCTCCTCACTCTCCACAGGAGTCATACCGGAGGATTGCAAAGAGGTGAATGTTGTTCCTCTTTTCAAGATTCAGAATTGGCTGGCTGACAGAAGGCAGAGAGTGGCTGTAGCTGGAAAGTATTCTACCTGGAGGTCAGTGTTGAGTGGGATCCCACTGGGCTGTGTTCTTGGGCCTCTGCTCTTTGTAGTTTTTATAAATGTCTTGGATAAGGAGGTTGACGGGAGGATTAGTGAATTTGCACATTGCACAAAGGTTGGCGGTGTGGTCAATAGTATAAAGGGCTACTGCAGGCTGCAGCGTGACACAGACAGGATGCAGAGCTCAGCTGAGAAATGGCAGATGGAGTTCAACCTGGAGAAATGCGAAGTGATGCATTTTGGAAGGTCAACTTGAGTGCTGAATATAGGATTAAAGACAGGACTCTTGGCAGTGTGGAGGAACAGAGGGATCTTGGGACATATATCCCTCAAAGGTGCCACCCAAGTGGATAAGTTTGTTAAGAAAGCATATGGTGTATTGGCTTTCATTAACAGGGGCATCATGTTTAAGAGCCGCGAGGTTTTCATGCAGCTCTACAAGTCTCTGGTGAGGCCACACTTGGAATATTGTGTCCAGTTCTGGTTGCCCTACTCTTGGAAACATACAGAGGCTTTGGAGAGGGTACAAAGAAGGTTTACCAGGATGCTGCCTGGACTGGAGGGCTTGCCTTATGAAGAGAGGTTGAATAAGCTCAGACCTTTCTCTCTGGACAGAAGGAGGAAGAGAGGTGACCTGAGCGAGGTACACAAGATAATGAGTGGAATAGATCAAGTCAATAGCCAGAGACTTTTCCCCAGGGCAGGATTGATTGGTATGAGGAGTCATAGTTTTAAGATATTAGGAGGAAGGCGTAAAGAGGACATCAGAGGTAGGTTATTTATGCAGAGAGTTGTGAATGCAAGGAATGTGTTGCCAGCGGTGGTGGTGGAAGCAGAATCATTGGGGACCTTTAAGCGACTGCTGGACATGCGCATGAATAGCAGTGAGTTGAGGGGTGCGTAGGTTAAGTTATTATATTTTGCATTAGGATTAAACCTCGGCACAACATCGTGGGCCAAAAGGCCTTTTAGGTTAGATACAGTGTGGAAGCAGGCCCTTCGGCCCAACGAGTCCACACCGACCCGCCAAAGTGCAACCCATCCAGATCCATTCCCCTACATTTACCCCTTCACCTAACACTACGGGCAATTTAGCATGGCCAGTTCACCTGGCCTGAACATTTTTGGACTGTGGAGGAAACCGGAGCACCCGGAGGAAATCCACGCAGACACGGGGTGAATGTGCAAACTCCACACAGACAGTTGCCTGAGGTGGGAAATGAACCCAGCTCTCTGGTGCTGTAAGGCAGCAGTGCTAACCACTGTGCCACTGTGCTGCCCATTTTATGCTGTACCTTTCGATGTTCTATATCCCTTCATGCTAGCCATCACCATCCAAGAAAAAAGGTTCTCACTGCCTACCATATCTAACCATCTGATTATCTTAAATTAAGTCACCTCTCAAAAATTAAAAATATAAAAGGTTTAATTTCCATATTATATCATCTTTTCTGAAAGATATGGATACAACTCTCCATCCTCTGTTGCGTCTCTCATATTGATGGACATTGAATGATTCTGGTCATTCCCTCTTCGATTTCCATAAATGCTTCCTTCAGTGACTGCAAAAGAGTCATAGAGTCAGAGAGATGTGCAACACGGAAACAGACCCTTCAGTCCAACTCGTCCATGCCAACCAGATATCCAACCCAATCTAGTCCAACCTGCCAGCACCCGGCCCATATCTCTCTAAACTCTTCCTATTCATATACCCATCCAGTTGCAACTTAAATGTTGCAATTGTACTTGCCTTCACCACTTCCTCTGGCAGCCTATTCCGTACACATGCCACCCTCTGCGTGAAAAAAAGTTTGCCCCTTGCATCGGTTTTAAATCTTGTCCCTCTCACGTTAAACCTATGCCCTCTAGTTCAGGACTTTCCCTCCGCCCCCCCACCCCCAGGGAAAAGGCTTTGCCTGTTTATTCTATCCATGCTCCTCATGATTTTATAAAGCTCTGTAAGATCACCCTTCAACCTCCGATGCTCCAGGGAAAACAGCCCCAACCTTTTCAACCACTCCAGAGAGCTCAAGGTCTCTAACCCTTGTAAATCTTTTCTGAACCCTTTCAAGTTTCACAACAACCTTCCAATAGGAAGGAGACCAGAATTGCAAGCAATATTCTGAAAGTGGCCCAACCAATATCCTGTACAGTCGCAACATGACCTCCCAACTCCTGTACTCAAATAATCTGACCAATAAAAGAAAGCACGCCAACTGCCTTCTTCACTATCCTACCCACCTGCAACTCTACTTTTAAGAAGGTATGAATCTGTACTCCAAGATCTCCTTGTTCAGCAACACTCCAAAGACCTACCATTAAGTGTCTAAGTACTGCTAAGATTGCTTTCCCAAAAAGCAGCACCTCGCATTTGTCTAAATTTCACACCATCTGTCACTCCTCATCCCATTGGTCCTTCTGATCAAGATCCCTTCGTAATCTGAGGTATTCTTTGCTGTCAACTGTGCCTCCAATTTTGGTGTAATCTGCAAACCTGTTGTGCTCACATTCAAAGCATTTATATAAATGCGAAAAGTAGTGGGCGCAGCGCTGATCCTTGTGGCACTCCACTGCTCACAGGCCTCCAGTCTGAAAAACAACCCTCCACCACCGTCTACCTTTGAGCCAGATCTGTATCCAAATGGCTTGTTCTCCCTGTTTTCCATGAGATCTAACCTTGCTAACCAGTCTCCCATGGGGAACTTTGTCGAACACCTTACTGAAGTCCATATAGATCACGCCCACCTCTCTGTTCTCATCAATCCTCTTTGTTACTTCTTCAAAACCTCAATCAGGTTTGTGAGAAATGATTGTTAGATATGTTGACCATCCCTAATCAGTCCTTGCCTTCCAAATACCTGTAAATCGTGTCCCTTAGGATTCTCTCCAACAACGTGCCCACCACCAACGTAAGGGCCACTGTCCGATAGCTCCCTTGCTTGTCCTGACCACCTTTCTTAAATAGTGGCAGCAGATTAGCCAACCTCCTGTCTTCCGGCACCTTATCTTTGATTATTGATGATACAAATTTCTCAGCAAGAAGCCCAGCAATCACTTCCCATCTTCCCACAGAGTTTGAGGGTACACCTGAGTGGGCCCTGGGGTTTTATCCATTGTATGCGTTTCAAGACATCCAGCACTTCCTCCTCTGTAATATGGACAATTTTCTAGATGTCACCATCTATTTCCTCACATTATATAACTTCCATGTCCTTTTCCACAGTAAACATTGATGCAAAATACTCATTTAGTACCTCCCCCATCTCCTGCAGCTCCACACAAAGGCCGCCTTGCTGACGTTTCAAGGGCCCTATTTTCTCCCTAGTTATCCTTTTGTCCTTAATATATTTGTAAAAACCCTTCGGAATCTCCTTAACTCTATTTGCCAAAGCTATCTTATGTTCCCTTTTTGCCTTTCTGATTTCCCTCTTAAGTATCCTCCTACTGCTTTTATACTCTTCTAACGATTCACTCGACCTATTCTGTCTATACCTGACATATGTTTCCTTCTTTTTCTTAACCAAACCCTCAACTTCTTTAGTCATCCAACATTCCCTATACCTACCAGCCTTTCCTTTCACCCTAACAGGAATATATTGTCTCTACACTCTCATTATCTCATTTCTGAAGGCTTCCCATTTTCCAGCCATCGTTTTACCTGTGAACATCTGCCCCAAATCAGTTTTTGAAAGTTCTTACCTAATACTGTCAAAATTGTCCTTGCTCCGTTTAGAACTTCAACTTTTAGATCTGGTCTATCCTTTTCCATCATTATTTTAAATCTAATAGAATTATGATCGCTGGCCCCAAAGTTCTCCCCCAATAATCTGCCCTGCCTTATTTCCCAAGAGTAGGTAAACAGATAACTGAGATCTCCTTACAAATTTGTTTCTCAATTCCCCACTGACTATTAAGGGGTCTATAATACAATCTCAATAAGGTGATCATTCCTTTCTTATTTCTCAGTTCAACCTTAATAACTTCCTTGGTTGTATTCCTGGGAATCTCCTCCCTCAGTGCAACCATAATGTTATCCCTTATTAAAAATGCCACTTAGCCTCCCCTCCTGCCTCCCTTTCTGTCCTTCCTGTAGCGTTTGTATCCTGGAACATTAAGTTGCCCGTCTTGTCCATCCCTGATTCTGGATTAGTGGTGCTGGAAGAGCACAGCAGTTCAGGCAGCATCCAAGGAGCTGAGCCACATTTCTGTAATTGCTATGACATTCCAGTCCCATGTTCTTAACCATGCCCTGAGTTCATCTGCCTTCCCTGTTAGGCCTCTTGCATTGAAATAAATGCAGTTTAATTTATCAGTCCTACCTTGTTCTCTGCTTTGTCCCTGACTGCCCTGACTGTTTGACTCACTTCTTTTCTCAAATGTACCAGTATCAAATTGATCTCTTTCCTCACTATCTCCCTGGGTCCCACCTTACTAGTTTAAATCCTCCCAAGCAGCTCTAGCAAATCTCTCTGCCATATTTTCTATCCAGAGTGGATAAATATTATGCTTCATTATGATAGAAAGGTGTTGGATTGAAAGGAGTTAACTTGAGCTGTTCGCTCAATGACTGTAATTGATATCAGTCTCCATGGATTCTAACTTTGTCACTGGAGAGTTTCTCTCTTACATTAATAAGGGACTCATTTCAATGAGTTTGCCCGTAGTATCAGTGTGTGCATCACCTCCCACACTAACAGGGATCAGCAGCTCCAAAGAGAGGGAGAAGAGAGATCAAAATCAGAGAACATTAGACTGGAACGTTACAACAATGGAACCGAATCTGAGAACATTAGACTGGAATGTTACAACAATGGAACAGAGTCTG
The DNA here is from genome assembly GCF_047496795.1 of Chiloscyllium punctatum. Taxonomy (NCBI): domain Eukaryota; kingdom Metazoa; phylum Chordata; class Chondrichthyes; order Orectolobiformes; family Hemiscylliidae; genus Chiloscyllium; species Chiloscyllium punctatum. Next base: position 46,770,402 of record NC_092754.1, on the reverse strand, counting down.
AGAACATTAGACTGGAATGTTATGGCAATGGACAGGAGTTTATCTGGGGGTCTTTACTATCTTTCTCAGGATTGGCCTTCCTTATTATTGCGGATCTTGTCTGTACTTTGGGTGATTCAAGCGGGTTACTATCCCATCCTCGCTATCATTGGTGTTCCTGGTAAGTCTCTCTATCTGGCTATCAACTATATGAACCATGTTGCATTGAATTACTGTCCTGGTTATTTACATTCTGAAAGGATTGAAGCAACTCTCATAATTTCCATTCCTAAGCTGTATCTCTTACCAATCAACATTAAAACCAAAACCATCTGAGATGGAACCAAAGTGTTCATAACCCCCAGAAGTGACCTTGCCCTGAACTGATTTCTGTCTCCATAATCTCCCTACGCAAAAAACTGTACATTGCCACTTCCTAGTCTCCACGTCAGTCTGACTCCAGCTACTGAATAGACTATCATCTGTACAGTATTGTTGTTCCATCCAGATTTGAAAATGTGTTGCTGGAAAAGCGCAGCAGGTCAGGCAGCATCCAAGGAGCAGGAGAATCGACGTTTCGGGCATGAGCCCTTCTTCAGGAGGGAGGAAGAGAGCTTCTTCAAGGAAGGCATCCTTGCAAGAGGATTCGCAGTAGGTTAAAATCTTCGAGGGAGGGAGGAAGAGATCTTCTTCAAGGTAGGCATCCTGAAGAAGGGCTAATGCCAGAAACGTCAATTCTCCTGCGCCTTGGATGCTGCCTGACCTGCTGCGCTTTTCCATCCACACATTTTCAGCTCTGATCTCCAGCATCTGCAGTCCTCACTTTCTCCTCCTTCTATCCAGATTTGCCTGTTACAATTTTCTTCCACCCACAATTCTAATTGTGAGCAACTCAATCAAAACTTTTTCCTGCTTTTCTGCTTCCAAGTATTGATTTCTGGGGAGACAGTGGGATTGTGGTATTGTTACTGTGCTGGTAACCCAGAGCCCCAGGCTCATACTGTGGGGAGATGGGTGCAACTTTTCCACAAGTCCTTGTAGTTGCTGTAATTTCCATCATATCCGTGGTCGCAATTACTGCGATTAGACTTCAGTGAATTGACTTTACTAACTCTGGTACACTCATGTCCTTTAGAAAAGGATATACATTCCTGCTCAGTCTGTGCTATTTGTGTCTCTGGAGGAACACAAATGTCATTGGCTCTAAACTGTCCTCTAGAATGTTTAAGCAAACCACTCAATTCAGAATAATTCAGAATAGACAGCAAAAAATGATCTTTCCAGTCTTGCCCACACATCATGAAATGTTACCAAAAAGATACTTGAGTCCCTTTCCTCTGTCTCTACAAGTTTTCCTGAAAATCCCTTCCATTGCGGTATGCATCAATTACCACATTTAAACTGAATTCCTTTCCCTCTGTTTCTCTCCCTGACTGGGGAGATTACTTCCACAGGTATCCCTGGTGTTGGTGTTAATGATGCTGAACTTCAGAAAATGGTCAGAGTTACACTGTGAACCATTTCCATGGGGGAGATCGTGTTCAATTTTTTCAGGTTGCAGAGAGTAATTGAACATCTGACAGTGTTTCTTTTGAAGGGGAAATGAATGGAAAAGAGCAAAGACAGGGAAGGGGAATGTTCTGATGAAAAATAAGTGGGCATTATGCGTAATTGTGGAATGTAGCCCAGCAATCTTGAACGAATGATGATACATTTCGAAGTCAAAATGGCCAATAGCTTGGAGGGGAAGTTGCAAGTGATAATGTTCCCATGTAACTGCTGCACTTGTCTCTCTGGACGAATGTGTAGGTTTAGAAGGTGAAGGAACCTTGATGATTTTCTATCGTGGATATTACAAGTTCCATAGTAAATAATTACAAGGAATTACATGCGGTTAATATTGACGAAAAGGAGATTGTGCAGCAAGCAATTATGCAGAAATATACATAGAGACGTGGAGTTGAATGTTGAGTTTTAGAAAAGGTAATGATGGGTTAGGTGAGTTGACGAGGATGTGGCAAATGAAAAGCTGGGCAAATGTGAAATTGTTGATTAGCAGAATGAATTTTTTAAAAAATCTATATAATCAAAATGATGAGAGTTGACAAGATTATAAGATTTAGTGAGATCTAGTTGTCCTCATGCATGGATTGCAAAATATATTTATGCGGGTACAGTAAGGAGGAACAATCACAGATTTTTTTCAGTTATTGTGAGCAACATTGAATGGATGCCAATTAATTCAGTTGGCTAGATGGCTAGTTTGTGAAGCAGCATGGTACAAATGGCATGAGTTCAATTCCTACAGAGCTGAACAAATTAACAGTTGAATTGATTAAAACATGTCAGCAGAGCAGATTCCCTCATCGACAGAGAGGCAGCAAGGGAGTATTTCTGCAATAATGACCTATAACTACTGGGTTGCCCCAGAGATCTGTGCTGGGCGGCAATTATTTACAACAAAATGACTTGGGTGATAGAAGGTAATGAATGACCTCCAATGTCTGTGAGTGACACAAACAGAGTGGGGGGCAAATAGTGAGTATGATGCAAAGAGTTTATTATGGTATACAATAGATGACGTGTGTGTACATCTGTATTATAGCATTGGAAAGTTTGAGTTGATGCATGTTTCCAGGAAAGATAGAACAGCTGAATATGATTTACAGGAGAAAAGGTTCTGGAAAGTCACAGCCAAGAGAAATTTCAGGTCCTCGATCTTGACCATCAAAATGTTAGCATCCAATTCAGCAGGTTATAGGGAATGCAAATGCACTGTTGGCAATTATTTCAATGATGTTGGCACAAAGCTAACCACGTACATGTTTCTATGCAGTCAGTACCTGCATTAATAGGTTCTGGTCTCCTTATCTAAAGAAATATGGATTGGAGATAAGAGATGCACTGGAGGCAGGTGAGAGAAGCTTCACAAAATGAACCCTGGAACATGAGGTATTTTCTTATGAAGTGAGGTTCAGCAGTTTAGTCATGCACTCTTTGCAGTTTGAGAAAATAGGAGGAGATTGTTATGAAAAAATGTGAGACTCTTAATTGGCTTGACAGGTTATTTGCAAACAAGATTGATTCCATTTACGGGAGAGTGTGAGACCAGAGGGCATTGCCTCAAAGTAAGGGATCAGGTATTGATGTTGGAGCTGAGGTGAATTTCTTCTCTCAGAGTGTTGAGAATAACATGTTTGTTGCAAATCTGTCACTAAATATAGTCAAGATGCATCGTAGGCAGGTTTTTAATCATAATGGGAATCAAGGGCTAGGGAGATAAAGCAAGAAGTTGGTTTTGAGTATTGTCATATCGGCCATTATGTTAATGATTGGTATAGAAGATTCGATGTGCTGAATAGTCCATTTCAACTGCTGGTCTAATAAACATCCTGTAGGATCCTGACAGGGTAGATGTGGATAGAATACATGTTCTTACGTATGAATCCAGACCCAGGGTTCACTGATTAACAGTTAAGGATCACCATTGAAAACATCAATTAGCTTTTCTCTTTGTGGGTGGTGAGAATTCTCTTCCTGAAAATGTGGTCGAGGCAGAGACCCTGAATATCTTCTTAAGGCACAGGTCGACAGATTCTAGGTCATCAAGGGGGTGGACAGATTTCTCGACTGGGCAGGAATGCTGATTCAAGGTTACAATTAAGTCAGCCGTGATCTAATTAAATCAGGGGAAAGCATGTGGGGTTGAATGGCATAGTCCCAGCCCGGATGGCTGTGTTTGTATGTTCAGCAATAGAGTGTATAAAGCTGAAAAGGTAGGCAATAATTTTCAAAGTTGTAGATGGATCGACAAACAAGCTAAATTATCATTTTTACATACACATTATGGAGGAGAATCGATGTTTCAGGCATAAGCCCTTCTTCATTCTTGAAGATGGGCTTATGCCCGAAACATTGATCCTCCTGCTCCTTGGATGCTGCCTGACCTGCTGCGATTTTCCAGCAACACATTTTTCAGCTCTGATCTCCAGCATCTGCAGTCCTCACTTTCTCCCATACACATTATTGAGTTTGATAGTAATTTATAAATTCCCTTCGCAATCCTCAGCCCACCCATAGAAACAAGATGAGCTTGTCAACTTTCCTCATAAGACAACCCGGACATCTGAGGTATCAATTGAGTAATCATCCTCTGGACCACCTCTGGGCGGCACGGTGGCACAGTGGTTAGCACTGCTGCCTCACAGCGCCAGAGACCCGGGTTCAATTCCCGCCTCAGGCGACTGACTGTGTGGAGTTTGCACATTCTCCCCGTGTCTGCGTGGGTTTCCTCCGGGTGCTCCGGTTTCCTCCCACAGTCCAAAGATGTGCAGGTCAGGTGAATTGGCCATGCTAAATTGTCCGTAGTGTTAGGTAAGGGGTAGATGTAGGGGTATGGGGGGGTTGCGCTTCGGCGGGGCAGTGTGGACTGCCGAAGGGCCTGTTTCCACACTGTAAGTAATCTAATCTAAAAAAAAGGTAATTAAACAGTTACAAAAACCTACTGACCAATTCTGTACATTGAATTCAATAGGGCAGCACCCTCACTGTAATGTTCAACTTCCCCCACATGCACAGAAAAAGAGAGGGAGCTGTGCACTCTAAATTACTCAGACTGTGCTGGTGTTTTAGTGGTAAATCTGGTTCGAGAGTGGAATGAACTGCCAGAGGAAGAGGTGGATGCAGGCTTTTACAACATTTAAAAGATTCTTCGATATCTTCATGCACAGGAGAGGTCTGAAATGATGTAGGGTAAAAACAGCAGGAGGATCAATGTTTCGGGCATAAGCCCATCTTCAGGAATGAAGAAGAGCTTATGCCTGAAATATCGATTCTCCTCCATAATGTGTATGTAAAAATGATAATTTAGCTTGTTTGTCGATCCATCTACAACTTTGAAAATTATTGCCTACCTTTTCAGCTTTATACACTCTATTGCTGAACATACAAACACAGCCATCCGGGCTGGGACTGTGCCATTCAACCCCACATGCTTTCCCCTGATGTAATTAGATCACGGCTGACTTAATTGTAACCTTGATGGGAGTAGTATAGTTTGGGAACATTGACTATTTGTACCAAAGGGTCACTGTTTGACTGTATGATTCAATGGCTATGACTATTTTACTTTTGAAAAAAAAAGGTAATGACTTCACAACATCTCTGTTAAAGTGAATATTTATTCTTAAAAGCGATTCCCTGGTTTTGATCTCCCATACAAGAGGAAGCATCTCTCAGGTATTTGCCTAAGATCTGTTCAGTACAATAGCAACATCTCTCACTCTGAGGCCTAAACTGTTAATCCATCATAACACAAGGCCTTTATCCCAGGAATAATATAGTGAAGCCTCTATGAAAGCTTCTAAAGCAAATGAATAATTAATTTTGTTAAGTTTAGGGAATGAAAACCACACTCAGTGCGCCAAATGTTGTCTCAGTAACAGTAAAACATTCCTCCGATTAAACCCGAAACCCTCCGCAGCATCATTCCATTTACCTTTCCAGTAATTTACTGCAGCTGCAGACTGATGACATTATTCATATGACAGTACACACCGAGCCACCTGTCTCATTGAGTTCAGTAACCTCTCACCATTTCAATAGTTACTTTGTTTTAAATATTCCGCCAAAACACAAACTTCCCATAAATCACATTAAACTATTTCTGCTGAAGGTTTGCTCACTACCCTCCTCTGTCTATATCCCATTGCAATCTCTCTACTTCCACTTGACAACTTGATCTTCTATCTTGATGTAAGAACTAATTGAGCTCCAATCCATTGGGTTATCCACTGATATTGACTGATCCCTGAGACACTCCATAGTTGTAGCGTTCCAACCTGAAAATCAATATTAATCTCTACTCACTACTTCCAGTTGTATTCAGGACTCCCCTGTTCTGGTGCAGCACCTTAGGCACTGTGAATGGCCTCCTCCTGAGCTGTGTAGTGTGCTTAAAGGTCTGAATCATGTCAACCTGCTCATGTCTAACTCCTTAGAGGGGCAGAATCGTCTCCTGCTATTTCATTGCCTGACTGGCTGAATGTGGTCTTTTTCTCACTCTGTAACAGCCTCATGGGGTGGATTCAGAGAACAGTGTGGGGGCTAGGAGTATCATGTGGCCTTTTGGCCCCTCAGGCTTGCTGCACCATTCAGAATGCCCATGGTTGAACTGCTTGTGACTGAACACCCCTTTCCTTTCTGTTCCCAATAAACACTGACTCCATTGCCCATCAAAAATTTGTTGTATTCAGCCTTGAAAATCTTCAAAAACTTAATCTTTACTGTTCCCTGAAGATGAGATGACAACAGATAGCACAACCCAAAGGAGAAAGGAACATCCTTATCTCAGTTTTAAATAGTAAGGTGTTTATTTTTAAAATGTGCGAACCTCACAACATGTCACTACCTCTTTTGAGGCTCAAGGTAAGAAAAAAATTGTGAACAGACATAAACTATTCAGCCCTCCAATCAGTTACCATTGATTCCTTTTCAATCAAATATCTGTCAAACTCAGCCTGCACTGCACTCTCGTGAGGACATTGCCAGATATCATAAGATCATAAGTAATTGGAGCAGAATCAGGTCGTTCAGTCCATTGAGTCTGCTCTGCTGTTCGATCATGACTGAGATGTCTCTCAACCCCATTTTCCTCACTTCTCCCCATAACATTGATTCCCTTATGAATCAAAAGCAGATCTAACTCTATCTTAAAGACACTATTGTGTTTGTGTGTCAGCATGTGTTGTGTATGTATAGATTTCTGTATGTGTGTTTGTGTATGTTTCTGTTGTGATGATACTTTGTCATTTAGAGGTTATTATGTGCTTTTTTTTAAGAAAGATTTAAAGTCAGGGGTACTGAGCAGACTACCAGGAGAGTGCAGAGCTTCTGAGGTCATGGTATTTTTTAAAGTTGGAACAATAGAAGCAGCCTGAATGGATGTGTCAAGCTTTCTCAGAACCAGGATATTTAGTATTTAGTTTTCATCAATTGTAGCTGGGTTCGCAGCAGGGTTGGACGCTGCAGTACATGTTCGGTAAAAACAATGACTGCAGATGCTGGAAACCAGATTCTGGATTAGTGGTGCTGGAAGAGCACAGCAGTTCATGCAGCATCCAAGTAGCTTCGAAATCGATGTTTTGGGCAAAAGCCCTCGCCCGAAACGTCGATTTCGAAGCTACTTGGATGCTGCCTGAACTGCTGTGCTCTTCCAGCACCACTAATCCAGAAGCTGCAGCACATGTTGCCTGGCTTCTACTCTCTCTGAGTTTTCTCCTCCCGAGCTGCTGCAGTTGCATGTGAGAGAATCTGTTTTCTGAATGTACCTTTTTGTCCAGGGTGTGTTTGTGGGATGTTACTATCTCGGAATGGTCACTGTTCAGTAGGAAAACAATCTATTGTCCTGTTAAGTTTTCCGATTGAGTTCAGTTAGTCCATGTTCCTCTTTTATTTGTTGTTCACTTATTCATTCAAACTACAGTGTCTGAATAAATTGCTTTTGGTAGTTTTGAGTAGTTTGATCAATGAAAGTCCAGAGTTCCTTCTCAATGTATTTTGAGGGGGGCTGAAGCAATCCATAACACTCTGCAACAGGATCTGTCTTGTTGTGGGAGAGGTGGTCATTGAAATAGGGATAAAAGCCTCTTTCACTGTTGTGCTTAAAGTGACATGATATCACCCTCTGCTCAGCCCGCCAATGACACTACCGTGTAGAAGCAGACCATAAGTCCATCAAGTCCACACTGCTCCTCCAAAGAGCATCCCACCAAGACCAACACCCTTTCCATATATTAGCCAAAGTCCACTCATTCTGCACATTCTAGTACGGTGGGACAAAACCAGAGCCCTGAGAAAAAACCTATGTGGACACAAAAGAATAAGCAACCTCTGCACAAGACAGTCACCTGAGAAAGGAATCGCATTCAACGCCATGGCTTGGTACAGCAATAGTGCTGTACTGAATCTGTACTGGGAAGGCATCAAAAACTGTGAATCTGTCACATTCCAAGGCTCTTTAATTCTTCAAAGAATGTCCTTGGAAACAAAGATCAGTATGACTGACCCCTTACAAAGTTATCCCTGAGATATTACAGAAGAAGATGAACCACAATGAAGACTCATTTGAGTCTGCTCAAGAATTTCGAATCCTTTCTCACTTAACACCTGCCAGCCTGCATCAGAAAAAAATTGCAAATTTTGGGAAGTGTAACTAAATTATCTCCTCTCTTTCACAGGATGGTTCACTCAGAGGGGTCTGACTACAATTGCAGTTGAAATACTGTTTAATTTGCACACTCTGTGTCAGGGATACTGCCCAAAGACAAATCATTTCCACATTGCAGAGGGATCAAGGACATTTCTCTGCATGAGCATCAGTGCAATGACAATCCTCTCCATACCAGCCATGTGCTGATGGTGCTGTGACCTGGCTCCCTCCCTCTCTGATTGAAACCTGGTTTGTTTCATATTCAGCCATTGTCTATGCAGTGACATGGGGAAGCTGGCAGAGAGTGGAATTCCATCATTTTCAACACTACAGAGACTGCACAAAGAGACACACGACACAACTGTAGACAGTTGCACACAGTAATCCAGACAGATGGATGCAAACATACAAATACACACAAAAATACACTCACAGATACAATGACACAAGACAAACAAGGGAGTTATTTGATGCTTCCCCCTCTCTCTCTCTCTACAGTGAATTCTCACTTTTTCACTCATTCTGTCTGGTGTGTGTCGGTATTTCTGTTGCTCCATTTGCAACGTATTATTTCTTCACTGGCTCTCTGGGCGTGTTTCTATATTTCTATGCTCTGGGGGTAGTACATCAGTAATTTTTCTGTTCAGACTTGTGATTGTGTCAGTATTTATGCTGCTCTGTGTTGATTATGACTTTATTATGAACCCAGTGCTTGTAGATGGCACCAAATCTGAAGAATTGTAAAGTGTGTGGAGGACAGAATGGAAGACCAACAGGACAGCGAAGAGTTGGTGTAGTGTTCAGGTACCTCGCAAATGAGGATCAATTCAAAGCCCTGTGATTTGATGCACTTCGGTAGGAAGCAATTTCAAAGACAATATAAAACATATATGGGGTGCAGAAGCAAAGGGTACTAGGGTGTATGTGAACACAGATTATTGAAGATGTCAGGACAAGTGGGTAGAGTATGAAATACCCCAGATTTGGGATATTTCAGTATCTGTTTAAAGGAGAAGGGGTAGGAGGGAGCCTCCATGCTCCCTTCTTGGGAGGTGGTGGAGATGATGTGTTGTGAGCTCACCCTCCTATCCACTGAGACTGTGGAGGTTCCATTTCTACCAGCTTGGCACAAAAGAGAGATGGCATCAGGGCCATAGCTTCTAAGTTGTGCCAGGTGGAAATGGAACTGACAGTGAAAATTGCCCTTCACTGAACATTGCTCCTTACTCTGTTGGTGGGACGTGGATTTCAGCATCTCCACGTGAGTCGTCCTGGTCCTCTCTGGCTTGTGCCAGGGTCCTCTGTATATGGCACGGTGAGGGAGGGCATGGCATGAGGGAATGTGGTGGTGAGGGAATGGATATCAGACACTACACCATGCAGCTTGGCCCTTTCTGTCTTATTACAGGCTGTTTCTCCTGGAATGGGAGAAAGGGAGGTAGGGAATGATGGTAGGAGTTCATGACCCTGTTGTTAGCGTTGGTGCAGTTGGGCAGAAATTGAATTGTCCAGAGTGAATCAGCCAATAGTGTTGAATATATGTGGTGGTATTGGTATGGGGGGTTTAGGGATGGCGAGAGACAGGGCAAGTGCTGAATGGAATAGGGAGAGTGGAAGAGCATGGACCTTTTATGGAGGGTAGGTGCTATAATAGATATACACTGAATGCGAGGGAGGACAGAAAATACAGTGGCATGTATTCTGGGGAAGCGGGGAAGGCTCCTGATGCTTGTCCTCTTCTGGACAGTTCTTCAAACTGAAGATGCTGCACTGAGCTCAGACCATTCTTGGTGGGTCAGGTGGTGTGATCACCTTTGGGAAGAGATTCCTGATGAAGAGCTTATGCTCAAAATGTCAATTCTCCTGTTCCTCTGACGCTGCCTCACTGGCTGTATTTTTCCAGCACCACACTCTTCGATCTCTGGGAAGAGAATGGTTCTCCTCTGTACTAGCCCATCCACCAGGACATCCGTGACCAGTCACCAAATGATGTTGCAATTGCCCCTTATCTGCCATGCTCGGGGTAAACTGTGTAGATCAGCTCCGAACTGAAAATGCTCAACTATGAGCCCATTGGCCTTTCAAAGATGGCACCTGCACCAGGGATCGCAGAATATTCAGGGTATCCGGGAGATGGTGAGTATCTCCAGCCATAATGGGGAGGAGAATCGGGCTCGCATTGAATAAGAGGGACACCATGGAGTGGGGTAGGTCGTTAATGAGATGAGTTCGATAAGAAACCAACAAACTCGTTTGGAGCCGTGCAAACAATTCATCTGTCACACTCAGTGAAAATGACACTAAGACAAATTATTGTTAGATTCAGCTCAATTAGTCGAAGACTCTGCTGACCCCACTTCCAGTTACAAAGCTCAGAGCAAATGCTCATCCTAAACTCTCCATTGTCTGAATTCACATCAACATCCTATTCACCGATGATTCCTGGTGATACTGGCCTATGTTGCAAGGTTAAAAATCACACAACACCAGGTTATAGTCCAACAGATGTAATTGGAAGCACACTAGCTTTCGGAGCGACGCTCCTTCATCAGGTGACAGTGGAGGGCTCGATTGTAACACAGAATTTATAGCAAAAATTTACAGTGTGATGTAACTGAAATTATACATTGAAAAGTTGATTGTCTGTTTAGCCTTTCATCTGTTAGAATGCAGTGATAGTTTCACACTGTAAAGTTTTGCTATAATTTCTGTGTTACGATCGAGCCCTCCACTATCACCTGATGAAGGAGCGTCGCTCCGAAAGCTAGTGTGCTTCCAATTAAACCTGTTGGACTATAACCTGGTGTTGTGTGGTTTTTAACTTTCAACACCCCAGTCCAACACTGGCATCTCCAAATCATGACGCCTATGTTGCAGGATGCAATGGAAATGTCTTCACTTCAGCATTCTGAAGGCTGTGAACAGTCTTTCAATCACTGTCTTTCAATCAAAGAACAAAGAACAATGAAAATTACAGCACAGGAACAGGTCCTTCAGCCCTCCAAGTTTGCGCTGATCCAGATCCCCTATCTAAACATGTCACCTATTTTTCAATGGGACTTTTTGCTCCCTTCCCAATCATGTATCTGTCTAGATACGTCTTAAATGACACTATCATGCCTACCCCTCCCACCTCCGCTAGTAACACATTCCAGGCACCCACCACCCTTTGTGTAAAGAACTTTCCGCACATATCTCCCCTAAACATTTCCTCTTTCACTTTGGACGCTTGATCACTTGTAATTGAGTCCACACTTTGGGAAAAAGCTTCTTGCTATCATTTTTCTTGTCTATTTTTCAAACTTCTCCCATTTATTCGTACTGAAGCTGATCCTCCGACATCTTTCTCTGGAAGTAATTTTCACTCACAGCACACCTTGTCATGGGACAATGGAGATATGGAGCTGTAAATGGATGGGAGCCGCACATCCTGTCACTTCTAGTATATGCTACAACTTTCCCCATGTTGGGCAATGACCTAACATAGTGTTACAGAGCAATGTACTGGGGTGGCGTACACAGTTCTACATGCTGGGAGGATAACTGCTCAGATTTAAAGATCAATTCCCTGGTGTTCCCTGCAGAGCTCTGCATGTTGGACAGTTATCTTTCCTGGGTTTATAGATTAAGGCACTGCTATGATATGTACAGGTCACGAGATGACAGATACCTATTCTGGGTTTATAAAATGATGCTGCGGTGAATGACCAACTTGACCTGTTGACATATGAATTTTTGGATCCTAGTATCAATGTTGGGGAATTCCAGGGTGACGTCTTTCCTGACAATGTATGCTACAGTGCCACCAATTCTGGTGGGTCTTCCTGCTGGTAGGACAGGATGTACCCAGGGATGGTGAATGTGCTTCAGGAAACAACCCCCATCAGGTCTGACTCTGTGAGCATGATGGTGTCAGACTGTTTCCTGGTCAGTCAAAATGAGGAATAAAGGTGACAATGGAGCAGGGAATAATGGCTTAAAAAGCTGAATGAAAGGCATTGTATCTGAATGTGTGTTGTATTCTCAAAAAAGACTGAGGAATTCAATGTATACTTTGAGGTAAAAGGATATGATTTAATGGGATTACAGAGACATGGCTACAGGGTGACTGATATTGGGAACTGATTATCGAGAACATTGTACAGTTGTGTATGTTACACAAAAAAATACAAAGGAAGGTGGGGAGATCTGGTACTAAGATATCACATCAATATAATTGTAAAAGAAGAACGTACATCAAGTAATTAAGATATTGTTTAAATCTTATTGTTTGTGTGTGAAGTGCCAGTCAAGTCAAATCTGGGAAAGATTCCTACCTTGAGACTGAGTGCATTCCACCAAACTTAATGGACACAAGGGCCATGTGATGTGGATCTTTACGACTCTAACACATTCTATAACCGACATTCCCCGGGACATTCTACATCCAAAATTCTCTGGAACGTTCCATCACTGACATTATTTGTGAATGGTCAGACAGCAGTTAATTGAACAAAAGAAAAGATCCCAAGGGAAGATATCCCATTCCATGGAGAAGGACACACTGTTTTGAAGTCCCCTCGGGCAGTTAAAGGGGGTGATGACATTTTCTCTGCATTTACATTTCTCTTCATCAGAGCACTGAACACAATTTAGACCAAAAGTCAGAAATTTCCAACCTCCATTTGTCTTCAAGGAGAGAATCCTTCAGGATGGCAACATTTTCATCCTCCATATTAGGAACTGTAAAGAAATTACCTGTGTCTGCTCTTGAGTGATCGAACTTGTGGGAATGTTCTAGAAACCGTCTGTCCTTATGGATGTGTGTCTGTTTGCTTGGGGAGGGAGACTTTCTTGTATTTTACGTCCCTTTTTTTCAAGTAATTCAGATCTTACCATTTGTTATTCCAGCTTCATTATTTCAATAAATCTCTGAATACAATGACACATTTGAAAATCTCACTCTGTTCTCAATCAAACTGGTTACTTTTCCTCCAGACTGATGTATAATTTGTTTGTTTTCCTTCCTCACAGTTAACGTAGTGACGATTTTTATCTTCCTTTATAAAGATTGCGGATTGTCACCATGTGTCAGACATTACCTGGTGGCCATGGCAGTTGCAGATCTGCAGGTCATTATCCTCGATCTGATATTGAGGCACATTCCCATTGTTTACCCGGAACAGTTTCATTTCCTGAAGTCCATCCCCGTGTGTAATATTCACGCTGTCCTGCTTTATGCGGCCACTGACTGTTCTGTTTGGTTCACCGTCACTTTCACCTTTGATCGGTTTGTGGCCATTTGTTGCCAGAAGCTGAAAAGTAAATATTGCAGTGAGAAAACGGCTGCTATCGTTTTGGGGACAGTGACTGTGCTGAGCTGTTCAAAGAACATTTTCTGGTATTTTATGCTCACATCTGAGTATTGGTTGGGGAACGACCCCTGGTTTTGTGTGGGAAAAACCCTATTCTTTAACACCTGGGTCACAATCGAGTTTCTCCATTACATTCTAACCCCGGGTCTCCCATTTCTCCTGATTCTGCTGCTTAATGTTTTCACCGTCAGACACATTTTAGTGACCAACAAAGTCCGCAGGAATCTCTGGGCTCACACTAATGGAGATGGTCAGTGTGACACAGAAATACAAAACCGAAAAAAATCCATCACTTTACTGTTTGTGATCTCGATCAATTTCATTCTGTTGTGGTCAACGTTAATGGTATATTCTATATGGTACAGAATACATGCCTTGGTATATCGCTTTGTGAAACTGGATTGGTTTGCGCGGGAATTAGGTTTCATGCTGCAGCTCCTCAGTTGTTGTACAAACACCGCGATTTATGCTATGACCCAGACTATGTTCAGACAGCATCTGAAGAATGTGCTGAAATATCCCTTTACCCAAATTCATCAATAAATCGAATTCACTCATTAATGACTCCATCCATGATTTTCTCATTTGAATTCAATGTTTCAGCAATGAAGCAGCCTAATGCTTTGGTAGCAGAGTAAGGGTAGTGTTGGTTATAGATTCATAGAGATGTACAGCACGGAAACAAACCCTTTGGTCCAACTTTTCTATGCCAACCAGATATCCCAACCCAATCTAGTCCTGTCTGCCAGCACCCGGTCCACATCCCTGTAAACCCTTCCTATTCATATACCCATCGAAATGCCCTTTAAATATTGCAACTGTACCAGCCTCCACCATTTCCTCTGACAGCCCATTCCACATACGCACCACACTCTGCATGAAAATGTTGCCCCGAGGCCTCTTTTATATCATTCCCCACTCACTCTAAACCTATGCCCTTTAGTTCTGGAGTCCTCCAACCTTGGGGAAAAGACCATGTCTATTTACTCTATGCATGTCCCTCATGATTTTATAAACCTCTATAAGGTCACCCCTCAGCCTCCGATGCCACAGGGAAAACAGCCCGAGCCTCTCTCTCTCTCTCTCTCTCTCTTGCTCGTTCGCTCTCTCTCTGGTTATACTCTGGTTGCTCGCTCTGTCTGTCTCCCACTTTCTCTCTCTCTTCCTCTGTCCCCGAATCTTTCTCTGTCCCTCCTTATTTGAAAAGCAGACTCACCCTGCTGGAATGGCATCAATTCACTGGTGAGAGCAGACTCACCCCAATGTGAGCTTATCACTCCCCCCTCGGGACAGCAGACTGACCCCATTGTGAGCTTATCACTCACTCCAGGGACAGCAGACTCACCCCAATGTGAGCTTATCACTCCCCCCTAGGGACAGCAGACTGACCCCATTTTGTGCATCACTGACTCTGGGGAGACAGACTGACCCCACTGTGTGTATATCACTGACACCAGGGAGAGCATATCAACAGCAATGTGAGTGCATCATAGGCCCCAGATAGAAAGACTGACCCCATGATATGTGTATCATTGGCCCCAGCCAGAGCACACAGATGCCACAGATTCCATGTACGTCCATATGCTTGTCCAACGACGACTTAAATGTACTTAAAGTTGGTGAATCTACTACCATTGCAGGCAAAGCATTCCATATCTTTACTACTCTCTGAGTAAGGAAACTACCTCTGACATCTGCCCTATATCTATCATTCCTCAATTTAAAGTTATGCCCCCTCATGCTCCCCGTGACCATTCTTGGAAAAAAGCTCTCCCTGTCCACCCTATCTAACCCTCTGATTATCTTATATGTCTCTATTAAGTCACCTCTCAACCTTCTTCTCTCCAATGAAAACAGCCTCAAGTCCCTCTGCCTTTCCTTGTAAGACCTTCCCTCCATACCAGGCAACATCCTAGTAAATCTCCTCTGCACCCTTTCCAAAGCTTCCACATCCTTCTTATAATGCAGTGACCAGAACTGTACACAATATTCCAAGTGCGAACGCACCAGAGTTTTGTATAGTTGTAGCGTAACCTCATGGTTCCAGAACTTGATCCCTCTATTAATAAAAGCTAAAATACTGTATGCCTTCTTAACAACCCTGTCAACCTGGGTGGCAACTTTCAAGGATCTGTCTACCTGGACACCGAGATTTCTCTACTCATCTACATGACCAAGAATCTTACCATTAGCCCAGTACTTTGAATTCCAGTTACTCTGACCAAAGAGAATCACCTCACATTTGTCCCCCATTAAACTCCATTTGCCACTTTTCTGGCCAGCTCTGCAGCTTATCTATGTCTCTCTGTAACCTACAACATCGTTCGTCACTATCCACAACTCCACCGACCATAGTGTCGTCTGCAAATTTACTGACCCATCCTTCTATGCCCTCATCCAGGTCGTTTATAAAAATGACTAACACCGACCCGTGTGGTACACCACTAGTAACTGGACTGCAGGATGAGCATTTCCCATCAACCACCACCCTCTGTCTTCTTTCAGCAAGCCAAATACTGATCCAAACTGCTATATCTCCCACAATCCCATTCCTCTGCATTTTGTCCAATCACCTACTGTGGGGAACCTTATTGAACGCCTTGCTGAAATCCATATACACCACATCAACCGGTTTACTCTCATCTACCTGTTTGGTCACCCTCTCAAAGAACTCAATAAGGTTTGTGAGGCACGACCTACCCTTCACAAAACTGTGCTGACTATCCCTAATCAAGTTATTCTTTTCTAGATGATTATAAATCCTATCTCTTATAATCTTTTCCAACACTTTACCAACAACTGAAGTAAGGCTCACTGGTCTATAATTGCCAGTATTGTCTCTACTCCCCTTCTTGAACAGGGGAACCACATTTGCTATCCTCCAGTCTTCTGGCACTATTCCTGTGGACAATGATGATATAAAGATCAATGCCAAAGGCTCAGTAACCTCTTCCCTAGCTTCCCAGAGGATCATCAGATAAATCACATCGGCCCAGGGGACTAATCTATTTTCACACTTTGCAGCATTTCTGATACCTCTTCCTTATGAACCTCAATTCCAACTAGTCTAGTAGCCTGTATCTCAGTATTCTCCTCGAGAACATTGTCATTTTCTCGAGTGAATACTGTCGAAAAATATTCACTTAGTGCTTCCCCTATTTCCTCTGACACCACACACAACTTCCCACTACTATCCTTAATTGGCCCTAATCTTACTCTTGTCATTCTTTTATTCCTTAAATACCTATAGAAAGCCTTAGGGTTTACCCTGATCCTATCCGCCAACAACTTCTCATGTCTCCTCCTGGCTCTTCTGAGCTCTCTCTTTAGGTCTTACCTGGCTACCTTGTAATCCTCAAGTGCCCTAACTGAGCCTTCACATCTCATCCTAACATAAGCCTTCTTCTTCCTCTTGACCGAAGATTCCACTTCCTTTGTAAACCACCGCTCCTGCGCTCTACAGCTTCCTCCCTGCCTGACAGATACATACTTATCTAGGACGCACAGGAGCTTTTCCTTGAATAACCTCCACATTTCTAATGTGCCCATCCCCTGCAGTTTCCTTCCCCATCCTATGCTTCATAAATTTTGCTTAATCACATCATAATTGCCTTTCCCCAGCTGTAACTCTTGTCCAGTGGTATACACCAATCACTTTCTATCATTAAAGTAAAAATAACAGAATTGTGATTGCTATCACCAAAGTGTTCACCTACTTCCAACTCTAACACCTGACTGGGCTCAGTACCAAGTACCAAATCGAATGTGGCTTCTCCCCTTGTTGGCCTGTCTACATACTGTGTCAGGAAGCCCTCCTGCACACACTGGACAAAAACTGACCCAGCTATGGTTCTCATACTATAGTGTTCCCAGTCAATATTTGGAAAGTTGAAGTCCCCATGTCAACTACCCTGTCTGTCTCACTTCTATCGAGAATCATCTCTGGAACTATTCAGAGGCCGATAGAAAACTCCCAACAGAGTGACCTCTCCTTTCCTGTTTCTAACTCAGCCCATACTACCTCAGTTGACGAGTCCCCAAACATCCTTTCTGCAACTGTAATTCTGTCCTTGACCAACAATGCCACACCTCCCCCTCTTTTACCATCTTCGCTGTTCTCACTGAAACATCAAAATCCTGGAACCTGCAACAACTATTCCTGTCCCTGCTCTATCCATGTCTCCGAAATGGGCACAACATCGAAGTATCGAAGTCTCAGGCTACAAGTTCACCTACCTTATTCCGGGTGCTCCTGGTGCTGAAGTAAACACACTTCAAGCCAACTTCTTGCTTGCCGGTGCACTCTTGCGTTCCTGAAACTTGATTTCGGACCTCCCTACTCACAACCTTTTCTATACTCGAGCTACAATTTTGGTTCCCATCCCCTGCTGGATTAGTTTAAACCCACCCCAATAGCCTTAGTGAATTTCTCTCCCAGGATATTGGCACCCTTCTGGTTCAGATGAAGACCATCCTGCTTGTAGAGGTCCCACCTACCCCAGAAAGAGCCCCAATTATCTAAGAATCCAAAACGTTCCCTCCTGCACCATCCCTGTAGCCACATGTTCAACTCCTCTCTCTCCCTATTCCTTGCCTTAATAGCACGTGTCATGGGCAACAAACCAGACAACAACTCTGTTCATCCTAGCTCTAAGCTTCCATCCTGACTCCCTGAATTTCTGCCTTAAATCCCCATCTCTCTTCCTACCTATGTCGTTGGTGCCTATGTGGACCACGACTTCAGGCTGCTCTCCCTCCTCCTTAAGGATCCCAAAAACATGATCAGAGATATCATGAACCCTGGCACCTGGGAGGCAACACACCAACCGTCAGTCTCTCTTGTTCCCACAGAACCTCTTATCTGTCTCCCTAACTATGGAGTCCCCAATGACTACAGCTCTGCTCCTCTTCCCCCTTCCCTTCTGAGCAGCAGGGACAGACTCTGTGCCAGAGCCGTGTACCACACTGCTTTCCCCTGGTAAGTCCCCCCCAACAGTATCCAAAATGGTGTACTTAATGTTAAGGGGAATGGCCACAGGGGATCCCTACACTGCCTGCCGGTTCCCTTTCCGTCCCCGACTTTAAGCCTTTTTCCTGTACCTGAGGAGTGACTACCTCCCTGTAACACCTCTCAATAACCCCCTCTGTCTCCCGAATGATCCAAAGTTCATCCAGCTGCAGGTCCAGTTCCCTAATGCGGTTTTCGAGGAGCTGGGGTTGGGTGCACTTCCGGCAGATGTAGTCAGCAGGGACACTAGTGGTGACACTTACCTCCCACATTCTGTGGTACGATGTTCAACAAATCGACCACCAGTTCTGATGTACCACAGCGAGAAGCTGCAATGATCTCCTTAGGAGAGAGACACGGGTTACAATCGATCAGATTTCCTTTGCTGTCCAGTACTTCCCGGGAGCCACATAACAATGGCATATTGTCTGCAGCTAGCACACATTATTGATAAGCTTGAGTATCACACCAAGACCTTCATGGGCCTTCACTTCTTGCCTTTAAACAACCAGCAAACCTGAAACAGATCATTGTTCACAGGAAATTGCCCAGCTTCAGGACAACATCAACTACAACGCTGTACAACCCTGTCATGGCAACCATTGCAAGAGGTGTCAGAGTGTTGGCGTGGATACCACCATTACACATTGGGACACCACCACCATGTACGCGACAGGTCCTCATGTGACTCAGCCTGCGTTGTCCATCTCATAGAACATAGAACATAGAACATAGAACATAGAACAATACAGCACAGAACAGGCCCTTCGGCCCACGATGTTGTGCCGCACTTCTATCCTAGATTAAGCACCCATCCATGTACCTATCCAAATGTCACTTAAAGGTCGCCAATGAATCTGACTCTACCACTCCCTTGGGCAGCGCATTCCATGCCCCCACCACTCTCTGGGTAAAGAACCCACCCCTGACATCTCCCCTATACCTTCCACCCTTCACCTTAAATTTATGTCCCCTTGTAACACTCTGTTGTACCCGGGGAAAAAGTTTCTGACTGTCTACTCTATCTATTCCTCTGATCATCTTATAAACCTCTATCAAGTCACCCCTCATCCTTCGCCGTTCCAACGAGAAAAGGCCGAGAACTCTCAACCTATCCTCGTACGACCTACTCTCCATTCCAGGCAACATCCTGGTAAATCTTCTCTGCACCCTCTCCAAAGCTTCCACATCTTTCCTAAAGTGAGGCGACCAGAACTGCACACAGTACTCCAAATGTGGCCTAACCAAAGTCCTGTACAGCTGCAACATCACCTCACGACTCTTGAATTCAATCCCTCTGCTAATGAACGATAATACTCCATAGGCCTTCTTACAAACTCTATCCACCTGAGTGGCAACCTTCAAAGATCTATGTACATAGACCCCAAGATCCCTCTGTTCCTCCACCTGACCAAGAACCCTACCATTAACCCTGTATTCCGCATTCTTATTTGTTCTTCCAAAATGGACAACCTCACACTTGGCAGGGTTGAACTCCATCTGCCACTCCTCAGCCCAGCTCTGCATCATATCTAAGTCCCTCTGCAGCCGACAACAGCCCTCCTCACTGTCCACAACTCCACCTATCTTTGTATCATCTCATATGTTGCAGGCAAGGATGCCCTGAGGCACAGTATGAGCAGATGCTACGACAATGGATGAATAGACACAGCACAATGATCACCAGGCAGGGGTGTTGCCTCCCAGTCGGGGAACACTTCAACCGATAGAGACATTCAGCCTCAGACCTTCGGGTGGCCATCTTCCACGGTGGACTTCGGGACAGGTAGCAACACAAAGTGGCTGAGCAGAGGCTGGTAGCTAAGTTTGTTACCCATGAGAATGGTCTCAACCGGGATCTTGCATTCACGTCACAATTCCGATGATCCTACTACACTATACATTCTCTTTCACTCTCTCTCTCTCACACGCACACACACGCACACTGACGCCCCCTTACAAACTCACACCCTCACACAGACCCTCTTTCATACACAATCTCTCTCTCATATGCACACACATTCAGCCTCCCCCTCCCCCCTACACTCACACCCACGTATGCAGGCTTATACCCCAACAAACAAAGTATACCAAGCTGATACACACATAAACAAACACTCACTCACATCCATTCACAACCCACATGTACACACTCACATGCACACACTCACTCTGTCTCACCTGCACACACACACACACATATACGTTTATGGGGTGAAATTGTATCTGCAGAATTATATTTGCAGATACGTTCTATTTTGTTCAAAAAATGCATAATGTACAGTCAATTCATGTGATATACTATAACTTCCTCTTTAGAAATAGAACCAGTCTGACTCAAGATTGGGATAGAGACAGACTTTAACCTCACATCTTTAATGCAATGTTTGAGCTAAGATGGCACCTTTGGTTAGAAAAGCTGAAGTTTTCTTGAGTAGGTGACTTAAAAGTAGTTCTGGGATTTACATGTTGAAGAATTGAAACGAGCAAACTCATTATAAAAGATGAAAGACTTTAATCATTTTAGCTGCATGAAAATGTCATCTTTTGTTATAAATTTTGTGTCCTCTGATCTTATATACTCTACAACCATCTGATGAAGAAGCAGCGCTCTGAAAGCTAGTGCTTCCAAATAAATTTGTTGGACTATAACCTGGTGTTGTGTGATTTTTAACAAAATACACCTTCTTTACCTCTATAAGTGCAGCTTCACCTCTCATGCCCTGACAGCACTCAATAGCAGCAATGCCTGCCATCTCCAGGATGCTCTGCAGAAATTTACCAACCCTTCTTATAAAGTGCCTCTGAAACCACAATCATCAAGAAGGACAAGGGCAGCAGATACTTGGGACAACCACCATGTTCAAGTTCTGTTGTAAACCACCCACCATCCTGATTTGGAAATATATTGCTGTTCATTCAGTGTCACTGTTTCAAGTTCCTCCCCAGTGACATTGTAAATCTACCTCCAGCACATGGACTGCAGAGGTTCAATGTGGCAGCTCACTCCCACCTTCCTGAAAGGCAACAAGGGATGGGCAATCAGTACTGACTCAAACACATTCCAGGAATAAATTCGAATGAAACATATTGTCCAAACATGGCCAATGCTGGACACTGAGTTTTGGGTTTTGTGAGTGCAGGCTGTACCTTGAAGAAAGTGAGGACTGCAGATGCTGGAGATCAGAGTTGAAAGTGTGGTGCTGGAAAAGCATAGCCGGTCAGGCAGCATCCAAGGAGCAGAAGAATTGATGTTTTGGGCATTCCTCATGTAGGGCTTATGTCCAAAACATTGATTGTCCTGCTCCACCTTTCCAGCATCACACTCTTGACTCAGTCAGTACCTTGCTTGTTGTGAACAGCTGAAGGGATTAGATTTGATTACTTACAGTGTGGAAGCAGGCCATTCGCCCCAACAAGTCCACACCGACCCTCCGAAGAGCAACCCACCCAGACTCAATCCCAAACATTTACCCAACACTACAGGCAATTTAGATTGGCCAACTCACCGAACCTACACATTTTTGGACTGTGGGAGGAAGCCGGAGCACCCAGACACAGATAATGTGCAAACTCCATACAGACAGTTGCCTGAGGCGGGAATTGAATCAGGGTCTCTGGCACTGTGAGGCAGCAGTGCTAACCATTGTGCTAACATGCCATCCACAGGTATGCTACCTGAAACAATCTGTCAGTCTTTCAGAGGCATGACCTACATACCGAGCATCACGTAGACATTGACATACTACTCGTACCACATTACTGAGCTATGAGATATACAGAAACAGCGACACAAGTGGCATGGTGGCACAGTGGTTAGCACTGCTGCCTGACAGCGCCAGAGACACAGGTTCAATTTCCACCTCAGCAACTGTGTGGAGTTTGCACATTCACCCCGAGACTGTGTGGCTTATCTCTGGTTTCCTCCCACAGCCCAAAAATGTGCAGGTTAGGTGAATTGGCCATGCTAAATTGCCCATAGTGTTAGGTGAAGGAGTAAATGTCGGGGAATGGGTGAGGTGCTTTGGCGGGTCGGTGTGGACTTGTTGGGCTGCAGGGCCTGTTTCCACACTGTAAGCAATCTAATTGAAAATGTACTCGGACCTGACTGGAGAAAGTTTCGGCGCACAATAATATTTTTGCCATAAAAATGATTATGTGTGAATACTTGTACACAACATTAGTACAAGGGAAAATTAATTGTACATTTTCAAAGTCCTTGCGCTTAATAATAATTTGCTTTTGGCTTTGATAATGCAATTCATCATTTCAAAGTCACTTATTGTGATTTGTGCACTGTTCTCATCATATTGTCACAAAATTGAAC
The DNA here is from genome assembly GCF_047496795.1 of Chiloscyllium punctatum. NCBI lineage: Eukaryota > Metazoa > Chordata > Chondrichthyes > Orectolobiformes > Hemiscylliidae > Chiloscyllium > Chiloscyllium punctatum. Next base: position 46,747,525 of record NC_092754.1, on the reverse strand, counting down.
TGAATAAATGGGTGGATTTGTACTTCTTGGATAATCAAAAAGTGGGTATTGTCCAAAGATGTCGGAACTATAGTAAAGAGACTTTGCTCTTAATGGTTAGAAAAATGTTGAAAACATTTCCATCGATATTTCGATCTTGAGTCACACACAAGGATGTTGAGCCGGGATCATGCTGGCCATCAGTGTAGTTGCACAATTCTTTTTGGATACTGATGTTGTGGATCTGACATACACTGGATATGGTTTATGAGGAATGCCATGTGCTGCAGGAGTCCATCGCCTTTATGAAACCTTTATTCAAGATGCTTAGGTGGCACAACAAAAATCATCACCAGTGATAAACTTGCGAAGTATGCTTGTTGGCAGGTCATGTTTATAAATGTTGAACCAGATTGGAACACATACTGAGCCCTGTGCTAGACCATTGGCCAGTTTGCCCCATGCTCTTCCTTGCTGTTTAGGAATGTCTCTAACTGGTCCGTTGTGAGGTATTGTGTAATTAACTGTCCTGGTCTAGTTGGGAAGCACTCTGAACGGATTTAGGAGATGTTTTGGAGGTCATGGTGAGAGCTAATTACACTGTATCTGAATTCAGGTTTTTTAAAAGTAATTTTCAAAGGATTTGCTGATTGCAAGATGGTATGTTCACTGATCTGAACATGAATCAGCTGTTTACTACAGTTCCTGAATTGTGTGATCAGTACATCTGCACTCTGGTAATTTAATTATTGCTCACTTCAATTGTTTTCAACTGAAAAACAATGTGTGGTTTATTTGAAAATATGTCAGAAATAAAGTAAAATTACATTGTACAGAATAAAGAATGGACCTGCGATATATTTCTCACAGACTTATCAAGTAACAGTCAGATATTGTCCTCCTCACAGAATTCTGCTTTACAGCCAATGTCCCAGGAAACATCACCACCCACTCTGGTGAATCCTGTCCACTGACGGAACAGAGACAGGCAGAGGTGACTGCTACTTGGTATGTAGTCAATACAATGCTGAGCATAGCTGCTATACTGCTCTGTGGCAGGTTATGAAAGAATCAATAAAAGGCAAACATATTTGGAGACACTGCATTGTCTCCAATCTGCCTGCTACACATGGACCTTGCCAGTTAATATGAGTGGCCAGTGGACAGTTCTGGTGGGAAAGAAAGGCCATCATCACATTTTGCACATCCTCCACCATCTTATGTAGCAATCTGTGCACTGATCAAACCAATCTAGCAACTAACGATGAGGCATCTATAAAGCACAACAGGCAATCATCAGCAGAAAAATCATATCATGTACAACTCATGCAGTTTTCAATTTCACAGCCTGGCATATCTCCCATTCTTCAGTTCCCATCAAACCAGAGGTCCACCCTGGTTCAATGAAAAGTGCAGAAAGACATGTTGGGAGCAGCATTCGTCAGTCCTGACATATGAGAGGACAACCTGGAGAAGCTTTTATTCTTTTCAGGTAGAAAGCGGAGACAGCCTGCATGTCAAAGAGTGTCAGCAGCAAATGATGGACATTGCTGAGCTCACAACCAATTGTTAAGATCTAAGCTTTGCAATCCTGCCACATTCCAATACACTGAAACACTGGTTGAGGAGGCTGGTCTCCAACAACTGAACCCCTGTTACGGGGAGCGCAGCACCCCAGGGCAAAAATAAAGCTGAATCATTTGTAACATTCTTCAGCCAGAAGGGGGCCAAGCAGATGATTCATTTCAGCCTCCTGCAGTGGGCCCCAGCACCACAGGTGCAAATTTTCAGACAATTTGATTTATTCAACAAGACACCAACAAATGGTGGAGACAGTGAAAATTGTCATGGCTGCAGAACCTCACAATATCTAACTCTAGAAATTGACCCATTCCTAGCCAAGCTATTTCATTACAACAAGAACACTGTTATCTACCAACAACTCCTCAATTTAGGAACCAGTCCAGGTCCAAATGCACCAAGACTTGGAAGCCAGTTAGGCTTGGGCTGACAACTGACAAGTAACATTTGCACTACAGAAATGTGATAAATAGTCATCGTTAATGAGAGTGATTCTGGCTCCTTGACTTTTTTAGAATAGATTAGATTAGATTACTTTGTGCAGGTCAGGTGAATTGGCCATGCTGAACTGCCCATAGTGTTCGGTAAAAGGGGTAAATGTAGGGGAATAGGTGGGTTGCACTTCGGCGGGTCAGTGTAGACTTATTGGGCCGAAGGGCCTGTTTCCACACTGTTAGTAATCTAATCTAATCTAACCTGCATAGTTGACATTCAGTTAGTGTCCCATCAGGGTGACTTAGTCCTGACCTCATTACACGTTTAGTTCAAAACAACTATCTCCAGAACTTAGTAAGAGTAATTATTCCTTAGCATCAAGTCTCCATTTGACAGAGTGTGACAATAGGAGTCTAAGTAAAATGATAGTTAATCAGAATCTGGGGAAAACACTCTGCTGATTGGAGTAAACAGGAGCAAAAAAGTGCATTTTTTAGTGTCAGTAATTCAAAATCCAGGACATCTCTGCAGTCATTCCTCACGAGGGAGTGTGTCCGAGGCTCAAGCATCTTCAGATGCTTCAATAATTGTCCCTCCACCATAAGGTCAGATATGGGAAAGTTCATTGATTTCATGACTCCTCAGATACTGAAACAGATTCAAATGTAACAAAACTTGGAATATATCCAAACTTGGTCTGACAAGAGACAAATTCAAGTCAGCATACACAAATGCCAGGCAAATATGATATTCAAGCATCAAGCCACCCCCTCAATATTCAAAGGAATGACCATGACTCCATCCCCATCAAGATGTTTATCAGCTTTCTATAGGAATTACCATTGGCCAGAAACTGCATTGGACAGCCATATAAGTTCAAGAGCAAGTCAGACGCCAGGAACTGAACAGTGGGTAACTCAACTCCTTGGTCTCAAACGTCTGTCCACCAGCTGCAAGCTGGAAATCAAGAGTGCGTGGGAATACACTACTGAACTAATCAAGGACAAAATAGCCCACTTGAATGCTATTCCATCGCATACATACATCCTCTCCACCATTGTTTACCATCAACAAAATACACTGCAAAACTTCACCAAGGCTTTTTATACAGCACATTCCAAACCCACCTGGATGGACAAAGGCAGCAGGGACTCGTGAAAAGCACAGTCTGCAAGCTTCCTCCTGCATTACATCCGATGTGATGTGCGATCATGAGTGGACTACAATTCTTAACTCCTCAATTCAGAAATCAGTCTAGGTCCAAATGCATGAAGACATGGACGCCAGCCAGGCTTGGGCTAACAAATGACAAGTGACATTTGTGCCAAAGAAGCGCAATCAATAGTCATCACCAATGAGAGAGACTCTGGATCCTTGACATTCAATGACATTGCCACTGAGAACACTCATTACCATTAACCAAAAACTGAGTTGGACTCATCAAATAAATACAGTGATTTCAGACGCAGATCAAAGTATCCTGCAGCAAATAGATCATCTCTTGATACCCTAAACCCTGTCCTCCATCTGCAAGTCAGGTGTGTGATGGAGCACCTGGATGGACGTAGCTCCATCAACACTCAAGAAGCTTGACATCATTCCAAACAGCCATATTAATAGATAAACAGCTAAACAACTTAACTGAGCACAATAATTCAATGTATTTAGAGTCATAGAGTAATGGAGATGTACAGCATGGAAACAGACCCTTCGGTCAAACCTGTCCATGCCAACCAGATATCCCAACCCAATCCAGTCCCACCTGCCAGCAACTCGGCCCATATCCCTCCAAACCCTTCTTATTCATATACCCATCCAAATGCCTCTTAAATGTTGCAATTGTACCAGCCTCCACTACATCCTCTCGCAGCTCATTCCATACACGTACCACCCTCTGTGTGAAAAAGTTGCCCCTTAGGTCTCTTTTATATCTTTCCCCTCTCATCCTAAACCTATGCCCTCTAGTTCTGGACTCCCATTCCTAGGAAAAAGACTTTGTCTATTTATCCAATCCATGCCCCTCATAATTTTGTAAACCTCAATAAGGTCACCCCTCAGCCTCTGACACTCCAGGGAAAACACCCCCAGTCTGTTCAGCCTCTCCCTGTAGCTCAGATCCTCCAACCCTGGTAACATCCTTGTAAATCTTTTCTGAACCCTTTCAAGTTTTACAACATCTTTCCAGTAGGAAGGAGACCAGAATTGCATGCAATATTCCAACAGTGGTCTAACCAATGTCCTGTACAGCTGCAACATGACCTCCCAACCCCTGTACTCAATACTCTGACCAATAAAGGAAAGCATACCAAATGCCTTCTTCACTATCCTATCTACCTGTGACTCCACTTTCAAGGAGCTATTTATCTGAATTAAACTCCATCTGCCACTTCTCAGCCCATTGGCCCATCTGGTCAAGATTCTATTGTAATCTGAGGTAACCCACTTTGCTGTCCACTATACCTCCAATTTAGGTGTCATCTGCAAACTTACTAACTGTACTTCTTATGCTCGCATCCAAATCATTTATGTAAATGACAAAATGTAGAGGATCCAGCACCGATCCTTGTGGCACTCCACTGGTCACACGCCTCCAGTCTAAAAAGCAACCCTCCACCATCACCCTCTGTCTTCTACCTTTGAGCCAGTTCTGTATCCAAATGGCTAGTTCCCCCTGTATTCCATGAGATCTAGCTTTGCAAATCAGTCTCCCATGGGAAACCTTGTCGAACACCTTACTGAAGTCCACATAGATCACATCTACTGCTCTGCCCTCATCAATCTTCTTGTTACTTCTTCAAAAAACACAATCAAGTTTGTGAGACTTGATCTCCCATGCACAAAGCCATGTTGACTATCCCAAATCAGTCCTTGCCTTTCCAAATACATATACATCCTGTCCCTCAGGATTCCCTCCAACAACTTTCCCACCACGAGGTCAGGTTCACCGATCTATAGCTCCCTGGCTTGTCTTTACCGCCCTTCTTCAACAGTGGCACCACGTTTGCCAACCTTCAGTTTTCCAGCACCTCACCTGTGACTATCGATGATACAAATATCTCAGCAAGAGGTCCAGCCATCACTTCCCTAGCTTCCCACAGAGTTCTCGGGTACACCTAATCAGGTCCTGAGTATTTATCGACTTTTAACCGTTTCAAGACATCCAGCATTTCCTCCTCTGTAATCTGGACATTTTGCAAGATGTCACCGTCTATTTCCCTACAGTCTATATCTTCCATATCCTTTTCCACAGTAAATACTGATGCAAAATATTCATTTAGTATCTCCCCCATTTTCTGTGGCACCACACAAAGGCCGCCTTACTGATCTTTGAGGGGCCCTATTCTGTCCCTAGTTACCCTTTTGTCCTTAATGTATTTGTAAAAACCCTTTGGATGTTCCTTAATTCTATTAAGGATGCTCCTTAATTCAGAGATGGCCAAAGCCATTTCATGTCCCTGTTTTGCCCTCCTGATTTCCCTCTTAAGTATACTCCTACTTCCTTTATACTTTTCTAAGGATTCACTCGATCTATTCTGTCTATACCTGACATATGCTTCCTTCTTTTTCTTAACTGTGATTGGACTTAGTGACATGGTCTGTTTAGTCATAATAATAAGTAAATGATGGAGAACATTGATAATTGTTATAAAATTAATGCAGACAGATAGAAACTACCACTAGAATAAAACAGATTTAATGTACATCAAGTTAGAAATATTATTTTCCTGTAATTAGGCCCGTGGAATAATTATGCGTGTCATGGTATCATACAGACATGAAGGTAAACAGCACAGAAGAAGTCCTTCCAACCCATTATCTCTGCGTCAGTCAAAAACAACCATCAAACTATACTACTCCCATTTTCCCGCACTTGATCCATAGTGCTGTGGAATTCTGCCAATTCATGGAACCTCTGCACCACTGAAGCCAGGTGCTAACTTACAGGCACCTCCTCCTACTGCCCCCTCATGACCTCATCAGACCATACACAACTCAGGGGATCTCCCACCCAGAGTGCCCAACATCATCATCCATTTCCCTGCACCACCCAGTTCTACCTCCTATCCAAAATTCACAAACCTGACTGCCCTTGTTTAAACATCATCTCAGCCTGCTCGTGCCCCACTGAACTCAGCTCCACATACCTTGACACCATCCTATCCCTCTTGGTCAAGCAACACCCCACCTACGTTTGGGACACCACTCACACCCTCCAATTCCTCCACAACTTTTGTTTCCCTGGCCCCGAACACCTCATCTTCACCATGGACATCCAGTCCCTATACATATCTCTCTGTCATAATGAGGGCCTCCGAGCCCTCTGTTTCTTCCTTTTGTGCCTACCTAACTAGTACCTTTCCACTGACACTCATTTGTTTGACTGGACTGGTCCTCACCATCAATAATTTCTCCTTTGAATCCTCCCACCTCCTCCAGACTAAAGGTGGAGCCATGGGCACCTGCATGGGCCGCAGCCATGCCTGTTTCTTCATTGGGTACGTGGAACAGTTAATCTTCTGTAGCTACACTGGCACCATTCACCACTTTTTCCTCTGCTGCATCGATGATTATATCAGAGCCACCTTGTGTTCCCACAAGGAGGTTGAACAGTTCATTAGCTTCACTAACACCTTCTACCCCAACCTCAAGTTCACCTGGACTATCTTGGACACCTCCCTTCCCTTCCTGGACCTCTCCATCTCCATTTCCGGTGACGATTCAATATGGACATCTACTTCAAATCCACCAACTCCCACAGATACCTGGACTACATCTCCTCCCACCCTGCTGTCTATAAAAACGCTATCCCTTATTCCTCCGCCTCTGCTGCATCTGCTCCTATTAGAAAATAAAGAGCATGAAAGCATGGGAAGTTTTAAAGCTTGAAGACTATTGGTGATTTGTTGCAAGGGGTCTGTGGAATACAGGATGGGATAAGAATAGTAGAATGCTCTTACACAAACTAGCAGAGTAAGGTTGAGGCTGAAAGGTCCCTATGGTGAGATGAGATAACACAGTTAGTAAAGTTAGCCTCACCTGCTAAATATCATTATGGCCGGAGTTGGACAATAAATATTTGGGACATAACATTAAATATCTAATTAATAGTTAGTAGTTAGCTTGTAATAAATGGAATAGCTAAATATCTAATCATGACAGGTTAGTCTGGAATTTTAAGATCACTGGAGCAGAGATAATAAATATCTAATCATGACATTAGGAAAATATTAAGTAGGGTCTGGAATTAAAGACCAATGTTGCAAAAGCTGACACTAAATATCTAATTATGACATTATTAGATTCCCTACAGTGTGGAAACAGGCCCTTCAGCCCAACCAGTCCACACCATCCCTCCGAAGAGTAACCCACCCAGACGCATTTCCCTCTGACTAATGCACCTAACAGTATGGGCAGTTTAGCATGGCCAATTCACCTGACCTGCACATTGTGGGAGGAAACCCACGCAGACATGAGGAGAATGTACAAACTCTACCCCAAGGCTGGAATCAAAGCTGGGACCCTGGTGCTGTGAGGCAACGATGCTAACCACTGAGCCACCGTGCCACCAGAATAGCATTCGAATAACATTAAGTAGAATGTAGGAAAAACTATAGGGGTACAACTAAAGAGAAAATGGGAACTAACATCACTGATTTATTGTGTAGCTAGAGTGAGGTATTTTTGATTAATATAGTTGGACATGTTGATAAGCTAACAGAAACATGATTAAAAAAGATATTTAAAAAATGGGGACTGAGGTTCTTAAGCATTCAAGAATCTGCTTTCTGAGTGTCACAGTTTTTTGTTTGCAAATTAAAGAACTCTCTGCATATCCTGGTGATTCCCTACATTTTCTCCAAGACAAATTTGGCTCGAGCAGGGTCGTGCAGAGACCTACCTGGAAAGAGGGTGGCAGTAACAGAACACATCTTGGTCCACTGGGGGCACTCCTGAGACTAACAGAATATGTGTACCCAACAAAAAAAGCTAGCATTTTTGCTGTGAATTCGGACTATATTCTGTTGGCTTGGAATAGTCCTTGGAGATTCGGAGGTACGGGAACCTGCTGGACGGTCTCTCTGATCCAAGATCCAAAGGTGAGAGGGTAAATTGTGGCTGAAGGGGACGTGGAGAATTGGTCAAGAAAACTGCACAGTGGAGTAAGGGGTGAGTAAGAATAGAATGTAGCAATTGTTTGAGTAAAAATTCCACATGGTGTTAATAAAAGTCCATGTGGTAGTATTGAAAATTCCACATGGTGATAATAAAATTCCACGTGGTTAATTTGGATACCACCTCATGGGAAATGAGGGCCTGAACAGATAGGGCAGAATAAATAAGGGAAATTGTTTTACAAAAAGCACTGATAGACCTGTTTAGAAAGCCAGCTGATTGGCTGTAGATGATTAAAAGTTAAATAGAAGCTTTTAAAGAGAAGTTGATTAGAGTTCAGGTTAGGTATGTTCCTGTGAAAATGAGGATTGAAATGACAAAATTAGAGAACCATGGATGACAGGTGAAATTGTGAGACTAGCTAAGAGGAAGAAGGATGCCTGCATTAGGTCTACCTTATCGAAGACAGGCAAAGCTTTGGAAGAATATTGGGAATACAGGACCCCCAATCTGAAATGAGGAGTTAAGAGGGTGAAAAGGGATAATGAAATAGGGTCATGCAAGCAAAGTTAAAGAAAAACCCGAAGCCTTTTTCAAGTGTCAGGAACAAGATGGTAACTAGAGAAAGGGTTGAGGTTTTTTTTGGACAAAGCAGGAAAATTATGCGTGGAGTCAGAGAAAATGGGTGAGATTCTTAATGAGTACTTTGCATCAGTATTCACCGAGGAGAGTGACATAACGGATGTTGAGGTTAGGGATAGTTCTTTGAGTACTCTAGGTCAAGTCGGCACAAGGAGGGACGAAGCTTTGGGTACTCTAAAAAGCATTAAGGTAGAAATGTACCCAGGTCCGGATGGGTTCTACCCCAGTTTACTGAGGGAAGTGAGCGAAGAAATAGTTGGGGCCTTAACAGATATCTTTGCAGCATCCTTGAACATGGGTGAAGTCCCAGAGGGCTGAAGAATTGCTAATGTTGTCCCCTTGTTTAAGAAGGGTAGCAGGGATAAGCCTTATGTCAGTGGTCGTAAAGCTGCTGGAGAAGATACTGACGGATAAGATCTATTCTTATTTGGAAGAAACTGAGCTTATCAGTAATGGGCAGCATGGTTTTGTGTGGGGAAGGTCTATTACAAACCTAATAGAATTCTTTGAGGAGGTGACAAAGTTGATTGATGGGGGAAGGACTGTAGATGTCATATACATGGACTGTAGTATGGCATTTGATAAGATTCCCCATGGTAGGCTGATGGAGAAGGTGAAGTCACATGGAGCCCAAGGTGTTCTTGCTAGATTGATAGAGAACTGGCTTGGCAACAGGAGACAGAGAGTAGTAGTGGGAGGGAGTTTCTCAAAATGGAGACCTGCGACCAGTGATGTTCCACAGGGATCTGTATTGGGACCACTGTTGTTTGTGATATATATGAATGATTTGTAGGAAGGTATTGGTTGCCTGATTTGCAAGTTTGCAGATGACACCAAAATTGGTGGAGTAGCAGATGGTGAAAGGGACTGTCAGAGAATACAGTAGAATATAGATAGATTGGAGAGATGGGCAGAGAAATGACAGATAGCGTTCAATTTGGGCAAATGTGAGGTGATGCACTTTGGAAGATCCGATTCAAGAGTGAAATATACAGTAAATGGAAATGTCCTGGGGAATATTTACGTACAGAGAAATCAGGTCCATTATTACCCAACGGTGGTAACATATGTCAATAAAGTGGTCAAGAAGGCATACTGCATGCTTTCCTTCATTGGACAGGGTATTGAGTACAAGAGTTGGCATGTTACAGTTATATCGGACTTTGGTTCGGCTGCATTTGGAATACTGCGTGCAGTTCTGGTCACCACATTAACAAAATGATATGGATGCTTTGTAAAGGGTACAGAGGAGGATCACCAGGGTGTTGTCTGGCATGGAGGGTGCTAGCTATGAAGAGAGGTTCAATAATTTTCAGAAGAAAGACAAAGGTTGAGGGGGAATCTGATTTAGGTCTACAAAATCATGAGCAGTATAGGCAGAGTGTGTAGCAAGAAGTTTTTCTCAGAGTGCAGAACTCAATTATTCGTGGTCATGAGTTCAAAGTGAGAGGGGAAAGGTTTAGGGGAGATATGTGTGGAAAGTTCTTTATGCAGAGCGTGGCGGGGGCCTGGAAAATTGAAATACAGAGGGATCTCGGGATTCAAGGTGAACTACTGGCATGGATTGAGGATTGGCTGACAGAAGTTGGGATAAATTTTCTTTCTTGGAATGGCAGCTGGTGACAAGTGGTGTCCTGCAGGGTTCAGTGTTGGGGCTGCAGCTGTTCACTTCATATAGTTATGATCTGGATGAATGGACTGGGGGCATTCTGGTGAAGTTTGCCAATGATACGAAGTTAGGTGGACAGGCAGGTAGTGCTGAGGAGGTGGAGAGGCTGCAGAAAGATTTATACAGTTTAGGAAAGTGGTCCAGGAAATGGCTGATGAAATTCAACATGAACAAATGCGAGGTCTTGCACTTTGGTAAAAAAGAATACATGCATGGACTATTTTGTAAACGGTGAGAAAATTCATAAAGCCAAAGTAGAAAGGGCTCTGGGAGTGCTCGTCCAGGATTCTATAAAGATTAACTTGCAGGCTGAGTCCCTGATTAAGAAAGCAAATGTAATGTTATCATTTATCTTAAGAGAGTTGGGATATAAAAGCAGTGATGTGCTTCCACAAATTTATAAAGCTCTGGTTAGGTCTCATTTAGAATATTGTGTCCAATTTTGGGCCCAACACCTCAGGAAGGACATATTAGCACTGGAGATTCACATGGATGATCCCTGGAATGGTAGGGCTAACATATGATGAACGGCTGAGGATCCTGGGATTGTATTCATTAGAATTTAGAAGGTTGAGGGGAGATCTAATGGAAATTTACAAGATAATGCATGGATTAGATAGGGTGGATGCTGGGAAGTTGTTTCTGTTGGGTTGAGAGACTAGAACCCATGGGCAGTCTAAGAATTAGAGGGGGGTCAGTTTAGAACGGAAATGAGGAGACATTGCTTCAGCCACAGAAATGGGTCTGTGGAATTCATTGCCATAGAGCACAGTGGAAGCTGGGGCATTAAATGCCTTCAAGGCAGAGATTGATAAATTCTTGATCTTGCAAGGAATTAAGGGCTACGGGGACAGTGCAGGTAAGTGGAGTTGAAATGCCCATCAGCCATGATTAAATGGTGGAGTGGACTCAATGGACCAAATGGCCTTACCTCTACTCCAATGTCTTATGGTCTTTTTCACATTACATTTGAGTTTAATTGGTGTAAGGTTATGCTGCAATTTTATGAAGCCATGGTTAGACTATGTTTGAAATATTGTGTTCAGTTCTGGTCACCTGATTATAGGAAGCTTTCGAGAGTGTGCAGTGGAAATCTACAGGATGCTGCCTGCGCTGGAGAACTTGTCTTATGAAGAACTGGTAAGGGAGATTGGGCTTTTCTTATTGGAGTGAAGAAGGATGAGAGGTGACTTGCCAGAGTTGTATGAGATGATGAGATGATGATTGATTGAGTGAACAGCCAGAAGCTTTTTTCCCAGAGCGGAAATGGCTATCACCAGTGGGCATAATGTAAAGGTGATTGAAGGAAGGTTTAGGGAAGATGTCAGATGTCAGTTCTTTTCACAGAAAATAGTTGGTGCGTAGAATGCACTTCCAGCAGTGGCAGTAGAGTCAAGTATGTTAGGGACTTGTAACCTACTCTTGGAAAGCACGTGGAAATTAGTTCAGTGAAGGGTATGCTCACCACTACACCACCATCACCCTGCTGCTTGGAAGGCAACTATGCTCACCACTACACCGCTTGGAAGGCAACTATGCTCACCACTACACCGCTTGGAAGGCAACTATGCTCACCACTACACCGCTTGGAAGGCAACTATGCTCACCACTACACCGCTTGGATGCTGCCTGAACTGCTGTGCTCTTCCAGCACCACTAATCCAGAATTTGGTTTCCAGCATCTGCAGTCATTGTTTTTACCTCACTGACTGCACTGGTTAAGTTCAGTCTCCCTCACAGTCACAACTTTTGTTCATCTATGTGAAAATACTTTGTGATAAATCTGGCTGCAGAAAACTCTGTTCCCTTGTCTGAATTAAAATGTGCTTGCACAGCTTTGAAACTGCAGCCTGCCTCTGTTTCATGTGTGTGTGTGTGTGTGTGCGTGCGTGTGTGTGTGTGTGTGTGTGTGTGTGTGTGTGGTGAAGGGAGAGACAGAGAGGAGCCATTGGACTGAAACTTTGAGTCGCTGCTTTCTCTCACAACTCCTCCCTCCCCTTATTTAATTTTACTAAGAAACCTCTTGGTTTGCTCTGTACATGAGAGAGATATGTTCCACGTAGAGGTGGCTGGGAACTGACTAGATGAGCTGGAATTTGGGAGGAGACGTGTTTGAGTATCTGGTCTGGTGGTTTAAGAAGTAGATCTTTGCCGCCAAACTTCCTTTTGCTATGTGATGGAGTCAGGTGATGAGTATCAGTGGGCTGTCTTTGTCTCTGCCCCTGTGTTTGCATCTGTGAGATGTGGTTACTGATTGAATCACAATGACAGGTTTGAATCTTTACCATCCCGTCCCTGAAGCAGCCCCAGGCTGAAGCAAACCCTAGGAGCAGGGTCTGTTCTTAATGAGAAAGATCAAGAGACAGAGAGCTGGGACTCATAGCAATGTTGGGTATTTCCACTTCAGACTGTGTGTTTCAGACTGTGAACTCCTGTCTTTGCACTGACTTGTCTCTTTCTCTCTCTCTTTGTCTCTTGCTCACTTTTTAACTCTCTATCTTTTCCTTGCTTTGTGTCCCTGCCTCTTTTTCTGAAAGTCTCTCCTCTTGTCTCTCTTTTCTTCCTTTTCTCTCCCTGTCTCCCTCTCTCTTGTCTTTCTTTCTCCTTCTCTCTCTCTCATTGCCTCCTGCATTGCTGTTTCTTACACTCATCTCTTGTTTCTGTTTCTTTGTCTCTCTCGTCGCTTTATGTCTTTGTCTCTTTCTCTCAAAATCTCTCATTTGGTCTCTCTGTTTCTGTTTCTGTCTCTCTCTCTCTCTCTTTCTCTCTCAGTCTTTTTCTTTTGTCCATGTCTCACTCTCTTTCTCCTGTATCTCTGTCTCTCACCGTCAACTCTTTATTTCATTCTCCCTCTCTCAAACTGGCAACATCTCTCTTTGTCCATCCCACTTTTGTCCATCCTCTCTTGGTTCCTTCCTCCCATTGTCCTCTCCATCTGTCCATTCCTACCCTGTCCACTCCCCTGGTCCATGCCCCCCCACCCCCCTTGTTCATTCCCCCTTTGTCCCCTCTCCCCCTCCACATCCCTTCTCCCCCCCTTGTCCCTTCTCCCCCTTCTTGTCCCATCTCACCCTCATCCCCTCAACCCCTCCTCATCCCCTCTCCCCCCTTCATCCCCACTTCCCCACTTCATTCCCGTTCCCCACTTTGTCCCTGCTCCCCCTTGCCACACCCCCACCCTACCTGCACCCCTGTTCTCCCCGTGCCCCTGTCCACCCCCTTCCTCCCAGTTCCCCCCTTCTTACTGGTTCCCCCCTTCCTACTTGCTCCCCCCTTCCTCCTCACTCTTCCTCTTCTTCCCCCCACTTTGATCACTCTTCCCTCTTTATCTCCACATGGTCCCATCCCCATCTTTGTGCCCTCCCTCTCTGTTTGCTCCCCCACCTTTGCCCCTCCCCCCTCTTTGTCCCATCCCCATTAAATATACATCTCTCAAGTACCCCCATCAAATACCTCCCCTGAAATATGGACCAAGTTTGTACTTTAGATTTTTCTGTCATCCAGCCTTGAGCCTGCCGTACCCTGTCATCTCACATCCTCCCCCCTCCATTTACTGCCTCCCCAGATGTTCACTCCAACACATTTCACTCTTTCCTAGTTTTCCCCCCAGATTTGTCTCTCTCAACTTTAGCCCACCCTCACAATACTGTAGGCGTAAGTGGAGACTGCAGATGATGGAGATCAGAGTCAAGATTAGAGTGGTGCTGGAAAAGCACAGCAGGTCAGGCAGTATCCGAGGAGCAGGAAAATCGACATTTCAGGCAAAAGCCCTTCATCAGGAAGCGCTTTTCCCCGAATCGTCAATTTTGCTGCTCCTCGGATGCAGCCTGACCTGCTGTGTTTTTTCAGCACTACTCTAATCTTGACTCACAATACTGTATCCAATCCCAAAATCTTGTGCCCCACGACAATATTGCCTACCCTCAGATATTGCACTCTCCCACGCAAATATTTGTCCCTTACCAGCCAAATATTATTCCTTCAAATGTGCATTTCCCCCATGTCAGCTCCATCTTCCAAATATTGCCCCCAAAGTTTGCCCTCCATCCCTCTTTTGGAATTCCCCTCACTGCATCCTCTCAAATTTTACCCCAACCCCACAATTTTTTTCACCTGACAGTGGAGGGAGAGATGGGTCGAGGGACGGGGAGAGGAAAGAGAAACAAGACGGAGTGAGAAGGAAGAAGAGAGAGGGTCAAACAGATGGAGGGACAGTGACAGAGACAGGATCCCACTATAATAACTATTCACCCACCCCCGGCACTGAATCCAAATCTGTCCCTGGGGAGAGATAGACAACACGGGAGAGATACAGACAGGTAGAGTGAAACCCCAGGGTGAAAGACAGAGAGATATAGAGATAAAGACAGCAAAAGATCCCACAGAGACAGACAGACAGATACAGAGCTGAAGAGGCAGAGAGAGATAAATGGAGGGATTGTGATGGGGAAAACAGACGGAAAGACTTGAGAGAGATGAAAGGACAGACAAGAGAAAGAAACTAGGATGGAAAATGTGTGTAACCCAGTGCAGGGAGAGAGATAACAGACAAAGAGAAAAATATAGAAAGCGAGAAACAGTCAGGAAGAGAGACTGAGGCAGTAGAAACAGAAAGAGAAAACATGAGGGCAGACAGAAGGACAGACAGCAAGGAAGAGAGAGAAGCTCCATTGAGAATATGAAAAGGTGCAGTGAGATTGGGAAAGGGAAAAAATAAACCCAGAAGGAGAGGGGGAGTGAGGGGCGGAGAGAGAGTCAGAAAACCCAGGAACAGAACAGGGAAGAGCAGAAAGAAAGAGGGGGAGTGACAAAAGGACAAAGACATCAGGAGAAATATAGGCAAACAAAAAGGTACCGTTGAGAGCGAGTGATGATAAGACAGAAAGAGGGGGAATGAAGATAGAAGGATCCTGAGACAGGAACAGCAGAGAGAGAAAGGTGTGAATTGAGGTGAGCAGGGAAGGTCAGAGATTGGAAAGACTGAACATTGGGAAAGTTCCCGAAAAACATGAAAGATATGGGGAAGGCAGGGATTTATAGAAAGCTGTGGGGGTGGGGGTACAGGCAGCTACGAATATGGTGGTAGAGAGAGAGCAAGGGAGGCAGTGAAATCTGTGAGATCAGATTGTACAACAGACCCCTTTTTGCGCCTTTGTCTCCCCCGGCCCCAGTCCAGAACTTATCCCCTTGTGGTACCAACTGCAGAGAATGTCTGGGCCCACAATTCTTTTCCCCATAGGCATGTGTGTGTGTGTAAACGAAGGACAAGGAGATGGGATGGTTTATTATAATTCTCTTTCTCTCTTTCTCTCTCTCTGGTCCCAGCTCTTGTCTGAGAATTCTTCACAGCAGAACCGTTTGATTCCCTCTGACTCTGTATTATCCCAAGTTTCAGCTCTCAAATCAAATCTCCTCAAGGACGAGGGTTAGAAACATTGAGAGAGAATGTATAATTGATCAAATTTTTAAAAATCCATCAACAAAAGCACAACAAGATCCCATCACTTCCTGCCTTCCACACTCGGACAGTTTGTCCCCACCCAGTACAGCAAGATCCCATTGCTAGCCACCTGAACTTCCACAATCTCTCACCTACCCCTCCTCCCAGCACAGCCCTAGATATTAAACTCAGAACAGGGAACATGATGGTGGCTTAAACTGCCTCAGGGCTGTCCAACATTTCTGTTTGAGGGGAAAGGTGGGAGAGATATTTACTCCAGATATTTACTCACCACCCCATTACCCCTTATTCCCAAATATCTGTGTGTCTGCCTCTGGCTGTGTCCAAGCTTCCGTTTCTTAGCATTCCCCCACTATTACCCTCTCCCCTCCTGGGAGTTGGGGGAGAGGGTAGGGGGAGACTGACAGACAGGAATTTAATGAATCTAAGCCAAGATGTTTTGAAAAAAAAACAAATGAGATCCCACCACTGACTGATTTCCAAAATCTCCCCAATTTCACCTGATTTTAATCCCAGAGAATAGGAACAGATTTCAATGGAGATCAAGGGGCAAATGCCTTTCTGCCTGCCCCAGAGTTTATTTTCTGAGAGGCTGGGCAATGGCTCATTGATGGAGAGCCACTCCCAGAGCCTGTGTCTCTCCTTCCTTCCCTCTCTCCCTCACTCTTTCCCTCCCTCGTTCTCTCTGTCCCTCCTTCTATCCATTTTGAGATATTGAGACGCAGACTACTTGACTTGATGGGATTGAACTGCATTAGGAGGAGGTGTTAGCAATTCTGGAAAACTTAAAAATAGATAAGTCCCTTGGACTAGATGGGATTTATCCTAGGATTCTCTGGGAGATTGCTGAGCCTTTGGCTTTGATCATTGTCGACAGGAATAGTGCCAGAAGACTGGAGGATAGCAAATGTTTTTGTTAGATTAGATACTTAAATGTGGAAACAGGCCCATTGGCCCAACAAGTCCACACCGACCCGCCGAAGAGCAATCCACCCAGACCCATTCCCTACATTTACCTCTTCACCTAACAGTACGGGCAATTTAGCACGGCCAATTCACCTAACCTGCACATTTTTACACTGTGGGAGGAAACCGGAGCACCTGGAGGAAACCCACGCAGACAAAGGGAGAATGTGCGAACTCCACACACAGAGTCGCCTGAGGCGGGAATTGAACCCAGGTCTCTGGCGCTGTGAGGCAGCAGTGCTAGCCACCGTGCTGCCCACTTTTTCTAAAATAAGCTATTTGGCCCATCGAGTCTGCACAGGCCCTCTGAAGAGCCTTTCCCCCATTCTTTCCACCTAACTCCACCTTTTCTATAGCTAACTCACCTAGCATGTTCAAGAAGGGGACTGGAAACAACCCTGGAAATTATAGTTCTGTAAGCCTTACCTTGGTTGTGGATAAAAGGTTGGAAAGGGTAAGAAGAGATATGATTTATAATCATCGAGAGAGGGATTAGCGATAGTTGTGCCTCACAAACCCTACTGAGTTCTTTGAGAAGGTGACCAAACAGGTGGATGAGGGTAAAGCGGTTGATGTGGTGGAAATGTAAGGTGTTTGATACGGTTCCCTATGGTAGGCTATTGCATAAAATAGGGAGGCATGGGATTGAGGGTGATTTAGTGGTTTGGATCTGAAATTGGCAAGCTAAAAAAATTGGCTAGCTAAAAGTGGTGGCTTATGGGAAATATTCATCCTGGAGTTCAGTTACTCATGATGGACTACAAGGATCTATTTTGGGTCTACTGTTGGTTGTCATTTTTCTAAATGACCTGGATGAGGGCATAAGAAGGATGCATTAGTAAATTTGTGGATCGCACTAAGGTTGGTAGAGTTGTGGATAATGACGAAGAATGTTGTAGGTTCCAGAGAAACATGTATAAGCTGCAGAGCTGGGCTGAGAGTTAGCAAATGGAGATTAATGCAGAAAAGTGTGAGGTGATTCACTTTGGAAGGAGTAACAGGAATGCAGAGTAGTGGGCTAACAGTAAGATTCTTGGTAGCAGAGATGAGCAGTGAGGTCTCGGTGGCCAGGTCCAGAGATCCTTGAATGTTGCCACCCAAGTTGATAGGATTGTTAAGAAGGCATATGTTGTGTTAACTTTTATTAGTAAAGAAGTTGAGTTTCAGAGCTATGAAATCATGCTGCAGCTCTGTACAAAACTCTGGTGCGGCCACATTTGGAGTATTGCATACAGTTCAGGTCACCGCATTATAGGAAGATGTGGAATATTTGGAAAGGGTTCAGTGGAGATTTACCAGGACGTTGCCTGGTATGGAGGAATGGTCTTACGGGGAAAGGCTGAGGGACTTGAGGCTGTCTTTGTTAGAGAGAAGAAGGTTGAGAGGCGACTTAGTTGAGACATCTAAGATAATCAGAGGTTTAGATAGGTTGGACAGTGAAAGCCTTTTTCTATGGATGGCGATGGCTAGCACGAGGGGACATAGCTTTAAATTGAGAGGTGATCAATATAGGTCAGATGTCAGAGAATACTCAGGGAATAGTAGGGGAGTTGAATGTACTGCCTGCAACAGCAGTAGACTCGCCAAATTTAGCAGCATTTAAATGGTCATTATGTAGGCATATGGACGAGAATGGAATCATGTAGATTTATGGGCTTCAGATTTGTTCCACAGGTCAGCGCAACATCGAGGGATGAAGGGCCTGTACTGCAATGTAATGTTCTATGTTCAGTGTTTTAACCTACCCCTCCAGTTGGTTCTGTGATTCTCCCGGGTTCAAAATACAAAATAGCAACAGCAATGTCCCCCTCCCCTGTCCCACTCCCACTCATCAAGCACAGCTCTCGTGTCTTCTCCATCTGGGATTGGTGCTGTTTCCACACAAAATATTACTGAGAAACCCTCCATTGATACAGTCACCATTCTTTCTTTCTCTCTCCCTGTCTCTCTCTCTCTCTCTTTCACTCCTTTTTTCCCACTAACTCTCCTTCGCTCGCTCTATCCCTGTCCACTTCTCCATATCTGCTCAGCTTTCCCCTTCCCCTTCCCCTTGAGAATTGATCTCTCTCACTCTCCATTGCTTGTCCATCTTGACTGAAATGACTTATCCTGCCTTATGTTTGCCATGTGTTCCAATGTCCCCAATGTAGAAATTTGTGACATCAATATCACAGTTTTGCCAGTGAGGGGTTGATGAGACATGGAGGGCTGGTCGGGTCTGGGCTGGGGGGAAAAGCCTGGATGATGCACCCCACCCATCATAAGACTGTCAGCAAATTCAGAGCCAAAAAATGTGTTGCTGGAAAAGCGCAGCAGGTCAGGCAGCATTCAAGGAACAGGAGAATCAACATTTTGGGCATAAGCCCTTCTTCAGGACTTGTCAGCAAATTCAACCTTGGGCTCCACTGACAGGCTCATTTTGCGTGTGAGGGTGACCTGCAGTCCAAAATGGTGCACTGCAAGATCCCATAAGCAGTTGTATGCGGGATTGCCAAAGGATACGCTCAACACACTGTCACAGCCCATCACCTCAGCACCCACACAAAGAGAGATACTGACATTGGAATGAAGGATCCTGCTGTCCCCAGCCCCACCCCAACACTGAAGGAGACTGAAGGTTTATGCACCTTCACCACCCATGTTTAGAAATCCTATGTCTCACGCTGCCATGTCTGAATTTGGAAAATGTGGCCCCCTGCTTCTGTAAAGGAAAAGGCTGCAGGCTGTCCCCGCACTGCCAGATCCCACAGGCTGTAATGTCAAAGTAGACATCTCCTGCACCGAGTCCATCAGCAAATACTCAACTTACTCATTTCAACTTGAAGCTGGGCTCAGACTGGGCACTGGAGTGTTCCACCCCCAGATGGAGCACTCCATCCCACCCTCCAGATCCTATACCTGCCCCTAACCACCTTCTCTCCTTTCAGCTCTCTTCCTTTTCCTTCCAACACGCCTGTTCCCTCACCCACCCCGAGGCCAGGAACAATGTCCTAGACAATGCAAACTGTACCCTCCAAACCTCATACAGACCAATAGGGGTCAGGAGGAGGGAGTGAGATATGGTAGAGGGGATAGGATCCCATGCCCTTTCCACATTTTGACACTCAACCACTCGCCTCCCTATTAACTCCTGTGGAGTTTCTTCCAGATATTCCAACGTGAAATACAGAAAATGAAAGGGTGGCTCAGCGGTTAGCAGTGCTGCCTCACAATGCCGGGGACCCAGGTTTGATGACAACCTCGGGCAACTGTCTGTGTGAGTTTCCTCCGGTTTCCTCCCACAATCCAAAAGATGTGTGGGTTAGGTGAATTGCCCATGCTAAATTGCCGATAGTGTTCAGGAATGTGTAGGTTATGTGCATTAGTCAGGTATGGGGTGTGGGGAATGGGTCACGGTGGGTTACTCTTCAGAGGGTTGATGTGGACTTGTCACACTGTAGGGATTCCAAGAACGGCTGGATGTAGAGAGAGGGAAATTCACCCTTCCTCTTTCTTCCCCCATTATCCTTAGCTCGCCAATGAACTGCATTTGAGTGGCATCTGCACCTTCCATTTAGCAACCACCACCTCGTGACCCCATCTGAAACAACGATATAACACCGTGGCTCAGTGGTTAGCATTGCTGCTTCACAAAACCAGGGTCCCAGGTTCAATTCCAGCCTTGGGAAACTGTCTGTTTACACATTCCCTGTGAATGCGTGAGTTTCCTCCGGGTGCTCCAGTTTCCTCCTACAGTCTAAAGATGTGTAGGCCAGGTGAATTGACCATATTAAATTGTCCATAGTTTTAGGTGCATTAGTCAAAGGGAAATGGGTCTGGGTGGGTTATTCTTCAAAGAGTCGGTGTCGACTGGTTGGGCTGTAGGGCCTGTTTCCACACTGTAGGGAATCTAATCTAATCCACAATGTTTCACAAAGCTTCACACTGGCTCAGGACTTCTGATCTGC
This sequence comes from Chiloscyllium punctatum, assembly GCF_047496795.1. Lineage (NCBI taxonomy): Eukaryota > Metazoa > Chordata > Chondrichthyes > Orectolobiformes > Hemiscylliidae > Chiloscyllium > Chiloscyllium punctatum. The sequence continues at coordinate 46,726,731 of NC_092754.1, read as the reverse complement.
CCCCTCTCCACACCTCCCCCTCCCAACACACATACAACCTCAAGAAGGAGCTAAAGTTGGAATGAAGAAGCAGCCACACACAGTCTCACTGCATTCCAGTAGAGGCACATCATACACAGTTAAAAGTCAGAGGTTGTAAAGTTTGAGACACTGTCACCAGCTCCCTCACGTTTGTGTATTTCACTCATTTGTCTCTGTCTCATTCTTTTTCCCAGGCTGTCATCTTCACTGATGTGCTGGGAACAGTTTTTCCAGCAATTTCAATGTTGATTGGGTGGAGATCTCTCCCCAGCCCATCCCAGCCTTTACATCTATTCCTTGTCCCCCACCCCTCTGATCTCAGCCCCACCTCTGCCTTTCCATGCTCTCCCTCTCTCTTCTCCCTCCTTCTCTCTCCCAGTTAACCCACTGTCTCTGGATTGTTGTCTCTCCTGTTATTTTATAAACCTGACCCATCACCTTGCAGAATTGATGGTTTAAAATGATGGGACAGTCTTGAGAGATGAATGGGGGTGGGGGTGGGGCAGAGACTGCACTGTGAACAATGGCGATGGAGAGAGGAAAGAAGAGAGACAGAAAGATCCAACCTATAGACAGAGAAAAAGGGAGGAAAACGCAAGACTGAGGAAGGTGCAGGGAGAACAAGACGGACAGAGCAAGAGAAGGAGTGAGAAAGAAAAACGTAAAATCAGAGCCTCCCCAAACGACATGTTAACACTGAACCACTTGTTACAATGTAGGCCACACAACAGGTAATTTGATACACAGCAGAATCCCACAAGCATCACTGTGACTGCAGACCAATTAAGTGTCTCCCTGATGCTGCTTAATGGTTCAATTCTGGCTACAGACCGACAAAGAGGTACCAACCCTGCTGTTTCCAAATTCCAATGAGTTCCTCCTTTCTCTCTTCTCTCTGTGGTATCTCTCAGTTTCTCACTCCCCTCCCCCATCTCCGATTTTTCTCTCTCCCTCTCTCAATCTTGTACATTGTAATCGTCAGCTTGCCTTTGTAAAGGACTGTAACGTTGATATTTGAAAATATTCTGTTTTATAAACTGGGTTACTATTTTCCAGCAGTCTACATGCCTGCAATTCTGCAGGCCATTGATGTAGAGTGCAATCTCACAGATCTTCCCTTCCTGCTCCAGAATGTGTTGAAATCCCACTTTCCGCTCAGCCAAGAGGCTGTGGGTCACTTTGGGACTCCTCCGTCCCAGGATTTAGCTTTGCAGGTGGCGCTTTCTCAAAGGAAGTGATTAGAGCTAAAAATCACACAACACCAGGTTATAGCTTTCGGAGCGATCACACAATCACCTGATGAAGGAGCGTCGCTCCGAAAGCTAGAGTGCTTCCAATTAAACCTGTTGGACTATAACCTGGTGTTGTGTGATTTTTAACTTCGTACACCCCAGTCCAACACTGACATCTCCAAATCATGATTAGAGTTAGGCAGTGATAATATATTGGAGATCCCTGTTCTCTCTCCCTTCACTCCTCAAATCCTGTATCCCTTTTCCCAGACCACAAGACATATCTTGTGCCTCCATTGCTCCCTCTCTGCTATACACACACACACCCACACATTCTCTCTCCCTCTCTCTCTGTCTCTCTCTATCTCTCCCTACCATCCTTTGTCTACATCTATGTTTTTTACACCTTTGACTCAAAAATCACCTTGTTCTGCAAAAAGCTCTATCACCCCAGCTTCAAATAACAATGGGTCACATTGTTGTTGTGTGGGACGTTTCTGTTTGAAAAATCAACAAAACAAAGCTGGAGAAGATTCGGCAGAGGAGATGGAGAGAGAAAGATTGAGATCCTCTTCTCGATTCTCAGGGAATTTAATCAAAATGGCCAAACTGCATCTTATTAATGTGACTATTAAATTTTATCATCCTGTTCTAAACACTTCACACATTACTCTAACATGAGAATGAGACATTGGAGAGAGTTTCTCACTTAGAGTTGTAATTTCCTCCTTCAGGATTCCTGTTAGTCAGATAGTCACTGGGAAGAGCGTAAAAATGTACATGTCAAATCCCAATGCTCCTGGTAACTGTAACCCCAGGCTTCAAACTAGGTATAAAAATGACAGGACTGCAATCCAAAAGTACCCAGTTAACCAGAGTCCTGTAAAATAAGCCAGGGTCTCCCAGAGGAAATCAAACCTCGGGATAATTAACAGACACAACTAGCAGGACGCCATGGGATGCAACCTGTCGAACAGGCCTCAGATCCACCCTTCTGGGGAAGAAATTTTTGTTCAAGGGAAAGGTTTCTTGTCCCGTTATAGTTTCAAAATAAAAATTCCCTGCTGGCGGTGGGTGGATAGAGTGAGAGGGAGAAAAATATTGAAACAGGAAATGAAGCACATCTTAAAAGAAATTGGGCAGCAACTGCCCATGGTTTCATGCCTCTCCATCCCTCAGCAATGCCCAGCTCTGATCAAACTGGGGAAATCCTTGGAAAAATTCAATTCCGGAGTCTTCAGGCAGCCTTAATAATGATGGGTTTGTGAAGACAGTCACTGCTTCAATCACATTGCTGCAGGACATTGAGGTGCGAATGTAACAGGTATTTAAGAATCGCTAGGTGCGAACATGACAGATGTTAAAGAATCCCAAATGTCTCTCCTCCCCCTCTCTCTCATTTCACCTGCCTCTCAGCCTTTTTCAAGTCCAACTCTCACTCAGGTTAGCATTCACATACTATTGTTCTGACATTATAACATGTCTTGAGAAAGAGTTTCACATTTGCAGTTTTTATTTCCTCTTTGGGGAGTCCTGTTGGTCAGACACTCACTGGGAGGGGAGTTGATATGCTTGTATCAAATGCCAAGGTCCCAGTGACTTTAACCACAGGCTTCAAACGTGCTTTTAAAATGACATACCAGAAATCTGGCAGGAACTATTTAACCAGAGCCCCCTAAAAACCAGAGGAAATCAGACCACAGGGTAATAAACAGACACAATTCACATGGGCACACATGGGCACAGACTGTCAAACAAGCCTCAGCCCAATGTTCCCCCTACTCTAGAGGTTACTGTTGTTTAAGTCCTCTCTGGTGTTGAAGTTTTACTGACACAAAACAAGACTCAGACAAATGATTTCGCTATCCACAACCAATCTTTATTCTTGCATGCAAGCAGAGAGAAATACATCTATAGGCTGGATCTTCAAAGGGTTATTCAAATAACAGTCTTTTATGACAAAATCATGGGTTAGTCCATACATGGCTTATTCATGATTTAGAGGTGCTGGTGTTGGACTGGGGTGGCCAAAGTTAAAAATCACACAACACCAGGTTATAGTCCAATCATAACACACAGACATTATAGCAACAGCATCATGGAATGTAATGTTAAAGAAATTTAACTTGAGTCTGTCATCTTTTAAAATGATCATGTTAGTTTTGACTCCTTCATATGTAAATGCCAGAACGTTTTTTAAAGTTACGTTCTCAAGAAAGCCTTTAACAATAGGTATCATCTCAACTCAGAAGGTGTGAAGTTAAAGTCTGTCTGTGTCCCAATGTTAGGTCAGTGATTCTATTTCTAAAGTGGGGTTTACAAAAACTTACATGGATTTATGCAGTTTTGAGTAAAATGAAATGTAATTCTGCAAGTATAAATTCACCCCACAAACTTATATCAGTGTGTGTGCAGGCGAGACTGAGTGAGTTTGTGCATGTGGGTGTATGTTTGGGGAGTGTGAGTGCCTGTGGGAGAGTGCGTGGCTGTCTGTGAGTGCAATGGGATATAAGTCTGTGAGAGGATGCGTGTGTGGGTGAGAGTGCAGGGGGTGTATGTGTGAGCATATGAGAGAGTTTGTGTGTGTGCGTGTGCGCGCGCGTGTGCGTGCATGTGCTGCATGTGTGATGCAGTGGGGTCACCTGCAGTATGACATGAACATAAGGTCCTAGTTGAGTCCATCCCCATGGGTACCGAACTTGGCTATCAGTTCTGGCTCAGCCACTCAGCGTTGTTGCCTGTCGCAAAGCCCGCCTTGGGGAATGGTCACCCGAAGGTCCAAGGCTGAATGTCCTTGGACTGCTGAAGTGTTCGCCGACTGGGAGGGAGAAGTAGTCTCTGCTCGATCTCGCTAATGCACCATGGCTCAGGGCATCCTTGCCTGCAGCGTATGAGAGAGACATCATTGGCTGAGCCACATAAGTACCTGCCACGTACATGGTGAGTTGTCTCCCCACATGTAATGGTTTAATATTACATTCCATGACACTGCAATTCTGTTGCAAGAAATGTCTGTGCCTTATGGTTCTGCTCCACAACAACCTGATGAAGAAGCACCGCTTTGAAAGCTCGTGTTGCCAAATAAACCTTTTGGACCTATAACCTGGTGTGGGGTGATTTTTAACTTTGACTTATTCATGTTACTGACAAGAGCAGTTATGATAAAATACCATGCTGATAGAAAATGAATGTTGTTACAGTTTTTCTGTTTCACAGTTAGTATAATCTAAGTAACAGCTCTGTGCTCTTTCCCAGGAATTCTAGACAGAAAGGCCTATACTCGTTTTGAATCATGGATTATGGCCACATGATGTCTGCTTGAACAACAAGTTGTCTGTTTTAAAATGGCCACTGCTTTATGTTTTTAGCTAAATATCTATATTATTAGCAATAACATACTTTAATACTTAAACTACTTTGTCCTTAAATTTTAATCACTAAGGTATTCTACCTTTCATGCTAGCTTAATAAGCAGCTTTATTCTTCCACATGCCACCCACTTTATCCATAAAGGACAAAGAAAATTAAATCTGGATACAGCTCATTCTTTTCAGGACTGACTGTTTTTCTTCCAAGGAAGTGGGCAGTCAGGACAGAAAGATCATCGTCAAAGATGGGGTACTGGGCTAATGGTCGGATATTTGGTAGTGTGGATGAGCAGAGGGATTTCTGAAAGTTGCCACCCAGGTAAATAGTGCGGTGAAGAAGGCATATGGCGTACTGGCTTTTATTGGTAGAGGAATTGAGTTCCGGAGTCCTGAGGTCATGTTGCAGTTGTATAAGACTCTGGTGCGGCCGCATCTGAAGTACTGTGTGCAGTTTTGGTCACCATACTATAGGAAGGATGTGGAGGCACTGGAACGGGTGCAGAGGAGGTTTACCAGGATGTTGCCTGGTATGGTAGGAAGATCGTATGAGGAAAGGCTGAGGCACTTGGGGCTGTTTTAATTGGAGAAAAGAAGGTTTAGGGGTGACTTGATCGAGGTGTACAAGATGATTAGGGGTTTTGATAGGGTTGACCGTGAGAACCTTTTTCCAAGTATGGAGTCAGCTATTACGAGGGGCATAGCTTTAAATTAAGGGGTAGTAGGTATAGGACAGATGTTAGGGGTAGATTCTTTACTCAGCGAGTTCATGGAATGCCCTGCCAGTAGCAGTGGTGGACTCTCCCTCTTTATGGGCATTTAAACCGGCATTGGATAGGCATATGGAGGATGGTGGGCTAGTGTAGGTTAGGTGGGCTTGGATCGGCGCAACATCGAGGGCCAAAGGGCCTGTACTGCGCTGTATTTTTCTATGTTCTATGTTCTATAAAGGTGCCACAATCTCTTCCCTCAGTAGCTGCAGTAGCCTTGAGTATTTCCCAACTGGCCAAGGAGACTTAACTATCCTTATGTTTTTCAAAACTTTCAGCACAACCTCCTTTTTAACATAACCTGTTCGAGCATATCAGTCTGTTTCACGTTGTCCTCACAAATGCCAATTTACCTCTCAGTACTGAATACTGAAGCAAAGCATCATTAAGGACTTCTCCTACCTCTTCAAACTCGAGTCACAAATTCTCTCAATATCTCTGATCAGCCCTATATTCACTCTGGCCATCTGCTTGTTCCTCACACAAGTATAGACTGCATCAGGGTATTCCTTAATCCTACCCGCTAAAGGTTTTTTCAAGCTCCCTTCTAGCTCTCCTAAGTTCATTCTTCAGTTCCTTCCCGGCTACCTTATAATCCTCTAAATCGCTGTCTGATCATTGCCTCCTCAACCTTACTTAAGCTTCCTTCATCCTCTTGACTTGATGTCCCACATCCCTTGTTATCCAAGGTTCTTTCTATTTACCATCCGTTCCTTACCTCAGTGGGACAAACCTACCCAGCGCTATCAGCAGGTGCTTCCGAAATTTCCAAAATTCCGAACCTCTACACTTCTGTCGTGAATTTCCCTGAGAACATCTGTTCCCAATTTAGGTGCCCCAATCCCTGCCTAATAGCATTGTAATTCCCCCTCCCCTATTTCTAATGAAGGGCTTCTGCCTGAAATGTTGATTCTCCTGCTCCTCGGATGCTGCCTGACCTGCTGTGCTTTTCCGGCATGATCTTCTTGAGGATTATTAGCATAACTGTGCATTATTTGAGGCTCGAAAGTCCTAGTAGAAGCTGTTGAAAATGGTCTGACTAGACTTTTGAAACTAGGAGCATGCCTTTAGCAAAGAGTTGGAGAGATACTCTGAATGGAATTTGGGTGGCCAAGACAGAAGTGGCATCTCCCTGTGATAGTGCCAGGATTTTGAGGACAGTGAGTGGGCATTCCACATTGCTGATTTCATCAGAGGGCTAACAGCTCCGGAACCTCAGCAGCAGCAATGACAGAGGTAGCCACTGATGAGGCTGTAAGGAGCAGACAACAACCCAAGGACACAGCCAGATATAGTGGAAAAGGGTGCATGGCACCCTTGAGTGGCAATGTTGGGCTGCCGAGGAAGTCATTTCCTGTTCATTACCCCCTTCCCTTTTCACTGTGGAGCTTCAGCCCAGCTAGACCCCCTGACATGCTGCATGAGGGTGGAGTGGGATTTTCCACTGCTTGCCAAATGGCAACAATGTGGGAACATTGCCTTTAAATTGTCCACAATGCATTAAAATAGCAATCTGCCACCATTTCCATTGATGAGGTCTTCCCTATTGACAGGACTATGGCAGGTGCGGGCCACAACAATGTGACTCTTGACATTTTATCTGGCAGTTTCCCTTCTTCCCCCTCAATCTCAATTCCTTGATGTTGGACCAGACTGAAGGTATCACTGCCCTATAATGGGGAAGATGGAACATTGCTCCCTAATTGCCATCATTCAGCCATTGAAGAAGCAGATGGTGACAGTGCAAGGACAAAAGAACCATTGAAAACTTCAGCAGGCCGCATATCATCTGTGAAGAGGGAACTATTTCTGATCAGGTTAAGGTCATCAACCTGAGATGTTAACTCAGCTTCTCTTCACAAGGTGAGGTTTTTCAGATCCTTTTTGTTCTTCTTTTGGACTCTCTGCATCCACAGTATTTTGTGACAAAATGCTCCAGTTGCTTCCCTATGTCTTCCCTATGTCTTTACCCAGGGCAGGAATAGAGCACAGCACATAGAAAAGTACAGCACAGAACAGGCCCTTAGGCCTACGATGTCATGCCGAGATTTAATCCTAATGTAAAATATAGAACTTTAACCTATGCACCCCTCAACTCACTGCTATCCATGTGCAGTCACTTAAATGTCCCCAATGACTTCTCTTCCACTACTACAGCTGGCAACACATTCCACGCATTCACAACTCTCTGCGGAAAGAACCTACCTCTGATGCCTCCTTTATACCTTCCTCTTAATATCTTCAAACTATGACTTCTCGTACCAGTCAATCCTGCCCTGGGGAAAGGTTTCTGGCTATTGACTCTATCTATTCCTCTCATTATTTTGAACACCTCGATCAGGTCTCCTCTCTTCCTCCTTCTCTCCAGAAAGAAAAGTCTGAGCTTATTCAACCTTTCTTCATAAGGCAAGCCCTCCAGCCCAGGTAGCATCCTGATAAACCTTCTTTGCACCCTCTCCAAAGCCTCTGCATCTTTCCTATAATAGGGTGACCAGAACTGGACACAATATTCCAAGTGTGGTCTCACCAGGCACTTGTAGAGCTGCAGCAAAACCTCACGGCTCTTAAACTCGATCTCCTTGTTAATGAAAGCAAAAACACCATATGCTTTCTTAACAACCCGATCCACTTGGGTGGCAACTTTGAGGGATCTATGTACTTGCACCCCCAGATCCCTCTGTTCCTCCACTCTGCCAAGAATCCTGTCTTTAATCATATATTCAGCATTCGAGTTCGACCTTCCAAAATGCATCACTTCGCATTTATCCAGGTTAAACTCCATCTGCCATTTCTCAGCCCAGTTTTTTAAAAAATTTATTTTTGACTAAAAGTCCATTTTATTATTCTACAATTGGATATGTATAAGCAAGCAATTATGTAACATTTCATAGTTTATGAACTTCCAGAAATCCAGAACATGGGGATTGGAGCAAATGTATAATGCTTGCAAGCTCCAACATCCCAAAAACTTCCAATCCTATCATAAGCTATTGACATGTTATAGCTGACTTCTTGAGGATGCTATTTGGTCTTGCGTGCAGCTGCATAAAGACAATACTTCTGTTACTATCAGAAGTTAACAATCAGAAGTTCTTATGTTGGGTCTGTAATTCTCAAGTGGAGCACAAATGCTGCTGTCATTCCCACCTTGATTGGTAAGAGTTGTCTTTCAATCATTTTAAAAGACAGTCATTCCAAAAGGAATGAAACTTGGATGTTTCAACAAAAAGCAGGCTTCAAAATTTCACACTTGCCATTTAACCCAAGGATCAAAAGATGGCCTTGGATTCAAGTGGGTTTCACAATATGGCAAGGTGAAAGTTAGACCAACCATCGAATTCATCAATAGAAAAATGTTTTAGGAAGGTGACAATCACAAGACAAATCTAAATTAGTTCTGGTCCCTACAGCAAGTTGCAATGGACAATGGACGGCCCAGACTCCTCATACTCCTGCTTACTGATCCACATTTTCTGGAAGGTGGAGTGAGAAGCCAAGATGGAACCTCTGATCCATCCTGAATACTTCCTCTCCGGTGGAGCTATGAAGTTAACAAAAAAAAGTAATATGGTCCAAAAGTACCCCTGAAGGGGTGTGAGTTGCTCAGATTAATCAAGGATAACAAATCCAAAACTTCAGACCTTTTCTGATTATCTGAAATCACTGACAACAATCCAGTTAAATTAGTGATTCTAAGGTATTTCCTCCTTCATTGTTATTGCATGATCATGTTTATAAGGGGTGGCACGGTGGCTCAGTGGTTAGCACTGCTGCCTCACAGCACCTGGGACCTTGGTTCAATTCCCACATTGGATGACTGTTTGTGTGGAGTTTGCACATTCTCCCTCTGTCTGTGTGGGTTTCCTCCCACAATCCAAAGATGCACTGATCAAGTGAATTGGCCATACTAAATTACCCATAGTGTTAGGTACGTTAGTCAGGGGTACATATAGGGTAGGCCAATGAGTCTGGGTGCACTATTCTTCAGACAGTCAATGTGGATGTGTTGGGCCGAAGGGTCAGTTTCCAATCTGTAGGGAAGCTAATCTGATTAGTACAAACAGCAATCATAAATCTATTAGATGTTTTATGTTATTTTCCAACACAGTGCTAACTGAGGGAAAGCTGTTTCGTGGTACATCTATCTATAGATTATGAATAACTAAAACAGTGATTGAGGCCTGTTTATTGTTAATTTTAATAACTTTGTACTTTTACATTGGAATATAAGTGATTAGTCTAAAAGTACTGCTTGTCTTTACAAAGAGAAATGGCCATAATTTCAGAAGGACTAATTGAGTGGAGAGGAAAGAATGTTAAAGTTGAACTTCATACTTACTGTATTAGCTGAGGGTCTTTTTAATTTTTAGAAAGATTTGATCTGATTTATGAGTGTGAACAAGTTTCAATCTGACCATTGGTTAACACAAGCCAATTAGATAGTTGTTCAATGCATCGTATTTTCTGTATGAATCATCCATAAACTAAGAAAGCAATATTCCCCTTGCCTCCCTAATTTGCCTGTTTGTAGGATAGAGGATGTGGTACCTTCCAGAACACAGAATGAGTTCATAGATCATAGAACATGGAACACTCATAAATCAGATCAAATCTAACAATTGAACACAGTGGACCAGCCACTGTGGAATGTGGAATGGCAGAGCAGACTTACAGGGCTGAACAGTCTATTCCAGCTTCTATTTCATTTGGTCTATGACTCCCTCAAAACATTGAACTGGATTAAAAATAGAATATATTCAAATTAGATTAATCAGACATGACTTGATCTTGAAAAAGCCTGATGTCTCTCTTCGATCAGCTCATTTCTTTAAATGCTCAATCATTCTTTCCCCAGTGATAGATACAAATAATTTAGCCAACAAAGCTAAGGACTAAGAATGGGAAAGTGGGTTTTTTTACAGCTGGCACAAACACAATGGAGCAAATAATTTCCTCCTGTTCTTAAATTTTTATGAATCAATTATTCTAAATGCAATTAAATTGACATGCTTGCAGTTGAGACATAAGATCGTAAGGTTTAAGAGCAGAATTTAGGTCATTCGGCCTACCGACGAAACTCTGCCATTCATCATGGCTGATAGACTTTTCAAGCCCATTTTCCAGCTTTCTCCCAGTAACCTTTAATCCCCTGGGCAATCCAGAATTTATCCATCTCTGTTTTAAATATCCTCAATGTTCTGGCCTCCATAGTCTTCTGTGGAAACGACTTCCACAGATTCACCACACTCTGGCTGAAGACGTTTCTGGATTAGTGGTGCTGGAAGAGCACAGCAGTTCAGGCAACATCCAAGTAGCTTCGAAATCGACATTTTGGACAAAAGCCCTTCATCAGGAATAAAGGCAGTGAGCCTGAAGCGTGGAGAGATTGGCTAGAGGAGAGTGGGAGTGGGGAGAAAGTAGCATAGAGTACAATGTATGAGTAGGGGAGGGGATGAAGGTGATAGGTCAAGGAGGAGAGGGTGGAGTGGATAGGTGGAAAAGAAGATAGGCAGGTAGGACAAGTCCGGACAAGTTATGGGGACAGTTACTGAGCTGGAAGTTTAGAACTAGGGTGAGGAGGGGGAAGGGGAAATGAGGAAACTGTTGAAGTCCACATTGATGCCCTGAGGTGGCGGAAGATGAGGCGTTCTTCCTCCAGGCGTCTGGTGGTGAGGGAGCGGCGGTGAAGGAGGCCCAGGACCTCCATGTCCTCAGCAGAGTGGGAGGGGGAGTTGAAATGTTGGGCCACGGGGCGGTGTGGTTGATTGGTGCGGGTGTCCCGGAGATGTTCCCTAAAGCGCTCTGCTAGGAGGCGCCCAGTCTCCCCAATGTAGAGGAGACTGCATCGGGAGCAACGGATACAATAAATGATATTAGTGGATGTGCAAGTAAAACTTTGATGGATGTGGAAGGCTCCTTTAGGGCCTTGGATAGAGGTGAGGGAGGAGGTGTGGGCGCAGGTTTTACAGTTCCTGCGGTGGCAGGGTAAAGTGCCAAGATTGGAGGGTGGGTTGTTTGGGAGCGTGGACCTGACCAGGTAGTCGCGGAGGGAACGGTCTTTGCGGAAGGCGGAAAGGGGTGGGGAGGGAAATATATCCCTGGTAGTGGCGTCTGTTTGGAGGTGGCGGAAATGTCGGCGGATGATTTGGTTTATAAACTCTCCCCATAACTTGTCCGGACTTGTCCTTCCTGCCTATCTTCTTTTCCACCTATCCACTCCACCCTTTCCTCCTTGACCTATCTCCTTCATCCCCTCCCCCACTCACCCATTGTACTCTATGCTACTTTCTCCCCAACCCCACCCTCCTCTAGCTTATCTCTCCACGCTTCAGGCTCACTGCCTTTATTCCTGATGAAGGGCTTTTGTCCGAAACGTCGCTTTCGAAGCTACTTGGATGCTGCCTGAACTGCTGTGCTCTTCCAGCACCACTAATCCAGAATCTGGGTTCCAGCATCTGCAGTCATTATTTTTACCTGAAGACGTTTCTCCTTATCTTCAATCTAAAGGGTCTTCCCTTTGCTCTAATGCTGTGTCCTTGGGTCCAAGTCTCTCCTTCCAATGGAAACATCTTCCCAGCATCCACTTTGTCTAAGCCATTCAGTAAGTTTCAATTAGATCCCCCTTATGCTGCTAAACTCCATCAAGTATTGTCAGTGTCCTCAAATGTTCCTCACATGTTAAGCCTTTTGTTCCAAGGATCATTCTTGTGAACCTCCTCTGGACCTGCTCCTGGGCCAATACGTCCTTTCTGAGGTATGTGGCCCAAAATTGCCCACAATACTCTAAATGTGGTCTGAATAGAGCTTTTTAAAGGCTAAGAAGTGCATTCTTGTCCATTTGAGATAAGTGACACCATTGTATTTGCCTTCCTTACTACTGACTCAACCTACAAATTTAACTTTAGAGAATCCAGGACTAGGCCTCCCAAGTCCCTTTGCCCTTCAGATTCCTGACATTTGGAACATAGATCATAGAACATGGAACATTACGGTGCAGTACAGGCACTCCGGCCTTCGATGTTGCGCCAAACTGTGAAAACAATCTGAAGCCCTCCTAACCTACACTATTCCATCATTATCCATACAGTTATCTATTGCCCATTTAAGTGCCCTTAAAGTTGGCAACTCTAGTATTCTTGCAGTCAAGGCATTCCACACCCATATTACTCTCTGAGTAAAGAATCTACCTGACATCTGTTCTATATCTCCCCACTTAGAAAATAGTTCATCCCTCTGTTGTTTCTACCAAAGTGCATGACCTCACACTTCCCAATTTTGTATTTCATCTGCTACTTCTTTTCCCACTCTCCCAACTTGTCTAAATTTTCTTACAGCCTCCCAGTCACCCCACCACAACCTGCTCATCCACCTATCATTGAATCATCTGCAGGTTTAAGCCAGAATGTCCTCAGTTCCTTCATCCAGATTATTAACATGTAAAGTGAAAAGGTGTGGTCCTAACACTGACCCTTGTGGAACATCACTAGTGTTCCATCCTGAGAAGGCCGCTTTTATCCCCATTCTCTTCCTTCTGCCAAACAGCCAATCTTCTATCCATGCTAGTATCTTGTCTCTAACACCATGGGCTCTTATCTTACTCAACAACATCCTGTGCAGCACCTCATCAAAAGCTTTCTGCAAGTCCAGTCAGGTAACATGCACTGGCTCTCCTTGGTCTAACCTGCTCGTTATCTCCTCAATGAATTCTACCTGACTTGTCAGGCATGACCTCCCCTTAATGAAACCAGGCTGACATTGCTTTATTTTATCATGCATTTCCAAGTATTCAGAAATCTCACTCTTCACAATGGACTCCAAAATCTTACCAACGACCCTATAATTTCCCATCTTTTCCCTTGCTCTCTTTGTAAATAGGAGGGTTATCTTAGCCATTTTCCAGTACTCTTGGACCCTCCCTGACTCCAGTGATTCCTAAAAGATCACTACTGAAGCCTTCTCTGTCTCTTCAGTTATATCCTTCAGAACTTTGAGGTGTAGCTCATCTAGTCCAGATGATTTATCCAATTTCAGACCTGCGATTTCGGAGAAGATCTGTAAGATCAGATGGTAAGATCGTTCTGGTAGATTTGTTCTCAGTCATTTCATTACTATGGGAGGTAACATCATCACTGTGCCTACGATCAAGTGTTGGTGTTCTGTCCCATTTGCTATTTTGTGTCTTGGTCTGTTGTGGTGGGTGATATCACTTTCAGTTCTTTTTCTGAGAGATTGGCAAATAGGGTCCAAATCAGTATGTTTGTTAATGGAGTTCTGCTTTGCCTCTAGAAATTCCCATGCTTGCTTTTGTTTAGCCTGTCCCAGGATGGATGGGTTGTCCCAGTCAAACTGGTGCCCCTCGTCTTCTGTGTGCATGGATACCAGTGATAGTTGTTCATGTCTTTTGGTGGCGAACAAAAGGAGCAATCATTCCAACACCCACAAATGGAGCTGCATCAGGACAATATTTAAATTAGCCACAACACAGTGCAGCACCCAGGAACTACAATAGGCAAGGAAAAGCATCTATACAATGTATTCAGGAACGATGGGTATCCAATAATCGCAGTACACTGATTCCTACACTACAAACCTAAACAAGAAGACACAATGCACCTAGAGACTCTAGCCACTCTGCCATACGTTAAAGACATTTTGAAGATGATGACCAGATGACTCAGTCCCCTAGACATCATGATAGCCCACAAACTTACCAACACACTGAAACAGCTGCTGATGAATTTAAAGAAGCCCGCAATAACAACTAGCAGAACGAACGACCTATGGAAAATACCCTGGAAGTACTGCAACAAACATTTCATTGGACAGTAGGGCAGGATACATTAGCACCAATTAGCCCCCAAAAGACATGACCAACTATTACTGTATCCATACACACAGATGATGAGGGGCACCAGTTTAACTGATACAATACATCCATCCTGGGACAGGCTAAACAAAGACATGAGAATTCCAAGAGTCCTGCTATTCAAATCGGAACTTCATGAGCAAACGCATTGATTTTTACAACCTCTCAGAAAAAGATCCAGAAGTGATAAAATCCACCACAACAGACCAAGACACATAAATAGCAAGTGGGACCGAATACCAGCCCTTCATCGAAGGCTCCCTGATGATATTATCTGGCATGGTGACAATACATCTTAGAGCAAATCTACCAGCTCAGTGAACAAACTTACAACCTAATTTCAGAAATTTCAGTTTTTCTGGCACCTTCTCCTCAGCGATGGCCAATATACTCATCTCTGCTTCCCCCTGATTCCTTTGAATTTTTGAGCTATTACCTGTGTCTTCCACCATGAAGACTGACACAAGGTACTTATGCAATTCATCAGTCATTTTTTTGTTCCCCAGTTCTACTTCTCTGACCTTATTGTTCAGTGGTCCAATGTCCACTTTTGCCTCTCTTTATCTCTTTATTTATCTACAGAAACTCTTGCCATATTTTCTAATATTACTGGCTAGCTTACCTTAACATTTAATCTTCTCCCTCCTTCTTTCTTTGTTGTCCTCTCTTGGTATTGTAGGCTTCCCATTGCCCTTTGCCATATTGTATGCTTTCTCTTTTGCTTTTATGCTGTCTCTGACTTCCCGAGACAGCCATGGTTGCCTCATTCCCCCTTTAGTATTCTGCAATTCTATCTTTAAGGGTCTTGTGGGTCAACCTACAGTACATGGAACTGATGTGGTTCAAGAGGTAGCCCACCACCACCTTTTCGAGGACAATTAGGGACCAGTGATAAATGCTGGCCTATCAGTGACATGCATGTCTCATGAGTGAATAAAAAGTAATTGTCTATCTCTGCTACTGTACCCAGCTCCCAGCAAGGCTCATGCCTGTCATCGCTTCCCCACTCACTGTCACCTTTCCCCATCTAATGCCTGACCACTAACCCTGTAATACCAAAAGAGAAAATGCTGGAAAATCTCAGTAGGTCTGGCAGCATCTGTAAGGAGAGAAAAGAGCTGACGTTTTGAGTCTAACTGACCCTTTGTCAAAGCTAAAAAAAAGGGAGAAATAGGGAGGTATTTATACTAGGCTGAGAGAAGGTGAGTCATGGCTCCAGAAGTAAAAATAGCACTAAAGAGGTGATAATGACAGTGCATAGAGAGATTATAGGGAGATTAGGAGCTGTGAATGACCAAGGCTATGTGACAAAATATGTAGGGGATGGGGGGAATGGGTGAAGCACAGACAAAATGGAAAACAGGAGAGAAGGGTAGCAAAGGGGGAAGAGGAGAGGGAAAAGGTCAGAAGAGAGTGGGGAGCGAGAGAAAGAGAGACAATCAAGAAATATGAGGTACAGAACAGTGAAAAAAATTTTAAAAACGTAAATGAAATAAAATTACAGAGCAGAATGAAAACAGAGGGGTCGAGATGGGATAATCATCTGAAGTTGTTGAATTCAATGTTGAGACTGGCAGGCTGTAACATGCCTAGTCGGAAGATGAGATGCTGTTCCTCCAGTTTGCATTGAGCTTCACTGGAACATTGCAGCAAAGGAAAAGGAAGTAATACCCTATGTGTTGCGGACATGTTTGCTTGGGACACCTTTCCACCTTCATCAACATTAACAGTCTTTCCGACCATTTTCACCTCCCTTTCTATATATCTGTCTCTCATTCCACGATAGGGGTAGATAGATTTAAAATGCCTCTTAACATGCCTGACTTAAAAAGTAAGTCCTTTTTTAATGGCTGACTCTGAGTACTGAAGTGCTAACTCACTGTTATCAGAGGCTGCTCTTCACTTGCTGTGCTGGGTCTGCCTGATGAACGTTATATTCCATTAGCTTCCTAGAAGGTTTGAGTTAAAAGCAGAGGCTGGATATTTGATTACATTTTTCCACTCGAGCATAGGAAGTTGAGAAGTGACCTTACAGAGGTTTATAATTCCATGAAGAGCATAGATAAAGTGAATGGCAGATGTCTTTTCAGTAGGGTGGAAGGATTTCAAGGCTAGGGACCATATTTCTTGGGCAATTGTTTGGAACAAAGAATGGTTTATGTGTGAAGTGAATGTGAAGTGGAAGTGGTGGACAGGGACAGTTACAAAAATAAAAGGCATTGAAATTATCACCAACAATCTGTCCTGGTCCAACCATGTCAACAGTATCTATACCCTTCATAATTTTGCAAGCCTCAACTTCTGATGCTCCAGTGAAAAACATAATAGCCTAACCAGCCTCTCCTTGTAACTCAAACTTTCTAGAACAGTGGTCAAGAAAACACATCTCTACTTCCAAGGAGACTGAGGAAATTTGGTATGTTCTCAAGGACTCTTATCAGTTTTTATCAATGCACCATAGAAAACATTCTATCAGGGTGTCTCACAGTGCAGTTTGGAAGCTGGTGTTCCCAACACCAGAAGAAACTGCAGAGAGTCGTGAACGTAGCCCAGTCTATCATGCAAACCAGCCTTCCTACCATTGACTGTCTGTAGTTTCTGCTGTCTTGGGAAAGCAACCAACATAATCAAAGACCCCATCCAACCTGCTTGTACTCCCTTCCACTTTCCTCCATCAGGAAGAAGATATAAAAGTCTGTATGCATTTACAAATAGTTTCAAGAACAGCTTCCCTTCTAGATTAGATTTCTGAATGGACCTCTCAATTTTTAAATTTAATGTTGATTTCACTCTCTCTGCACCTCCTCTGCAGCCAGATCATTGCAATCTTTATTTTGTTCTATTACTCTAATGGGTATGATGTGTCCATACTGCTAATAAGACAAAAACTTTCACTGTACATTGTTACATGTGAAAATGATAAATCAAATCAAATCAAAGACATTTAGATAAGCACGTAAATAGGATATGATTGGACGTTTATGGGCCAAATGCAGGCAATTGGGATGAATTTGGCATGGGTTGGTTGGAGCAAGAGTCTGTTTCCATGCTGTTTGACTCGATGACTCTATTACCCTTGAGTTAACTGAGGACTCTGAAACCCATGACAATTTCTTTATCTTCATGCCATGCTAAACGGCAGGACAAGACAGAATTAATATTAGACTGGACTGCCTGGCTGAGCTGGCAAAAAAACACAGGGGAAGCTAAGACAGGGATGCTGTCTAATTATCCATATAGCCTCAGAGGAGTGAGTGCTATGACAATGAGTAAAGATCCCAGAGATTCAGCCTGGTCCAGCCCATGATCTGGTTGTGTGCTGCTGAGCACCCAGTGCTGACACTGCAGTGTTACAGTGACAATTGCTGGTGTAACCCATGGTGCAGCAATGAAGTGCAAAAATGTTCCGTAATTGGATTGAAGGTACGTCATGAAGGTTCTTAGAGGCTGATGCATATTGGATACTGACTTCCATGGATGAGGGGTGCATGTAAATTGGCTTGAGATGTTAATGCCCAGTGACCAACATGGACACCATGGAGCAAGCAGCAAGCATTCGGTACCCACTCTGGTTTTTGTATCGTATTTTCTCAATGTCTGCCTTGCTTGGCGAGTTTGGTAAGATAGGAAGCTGAATATTAATTAGATGAGTTGTGCTATTAATAATGTACCTGCATTTCATAAACGATAAGCCATTTAAATGGCAAGTCACTGCTATTTTGTCAGACACTGGTCCTGCTATTTGTCAAAAGCATAGCCCACATCATTCAGATTCTGATGAGTTCTGCCCCTTGTGTTGATGTAGATATTTCTCTGAAAATAAATCTGAAGACGACAGAAAATAAATTATTTTCCAGTGGAATGACTGTTAAATCGATGGACCTAAAAGCTATACTACAATAGCCTTACATTACAAATATCAATGTGATGATGAACATTTATTACTTCACACTCTCTGTCACACTCAATCCCTCAGAATCTCTCTCATTCACACAGTCACTCCGTCACAGTCTCACTCACTCCCTGACAGTCAGACTCCCTCCCTCACACTCACTTCCTCACAGCCTCACTCAGTCTGTCACTGTCACACTCATTCCTTCCAGTCTCACTCACCCCCTCAAACTCACTCCCTGGCTTTCATGCTCCCTCTCATTACCTTACAGTCAAATTCACTCGCTTACAGTCTCACTCATTCCCTCACAGTCTCACTCACTCCATCACTGTCACATACACTCACTGACATTCATGGCTCCACTGGCACACTCACTCCCTCACAAATGCACTCACTTACTCTCTCTCCCTCACATTCACACCCTCAGTCTTACTCCCTCACTATCACATTCATTCCTCTACTGTCACACTCACTCTGTCGTATTCCCTCCCTCAGTCTTACACCCACCCCCTCACAGTCCCATTCACCCCCTCACAGTCCCATTCACCCCCTCACAGTCCCATTCACCCCCTCACAGCCACATTCAGCCACTCAGTCCCTCACTTCCTCACATTCTCATTCACTTCTTCACTGTCACACTCACTCCCTCACAGTCGCAAGCACTACCTCACACTCACCCCTACATTCACTCCCTGATTCACACTCACTGCTTCACTGTCACACTCACTCATTCACAGTCAGAGTCACCCCTGAGAATCAGACTCATTCTCTCACTCTCATACAGTCACGCCCTCACTTCCCACTCACTCAGCCACTGTCAACTCACTCCTTGACTCTTGCACTCACTCCCTCAGTCTCTCTCACTACCTCACACTCATGCCTTCACTGTCACACTCACTCCCTCACAATCGCACTCACTCCCTCAGTCTGACCCCCTCACAATCATGCCCTCACCCTCATGACCTCAATGTCTCACAAACCACCCCACTATGACACTCACTCCCTCGTAATGTCTCCCGCATTGTCGCGCTCACCCCCTCACTGTAACACTTGCTCCCTTATAGTCCCTTCCACACTATCCGACCTACTCTCCCACTCTTATGCGCACTCCCTCAGAATCTCCAACTTGCTCACAGTCAATGGTTAATTCTTGACTCTCACACTAACTCTCACCTCCTCACAACCAAACTCACCCCCTCAAATCCACACTCACTCCCTCACAGTCTCATTCACTCCTTCACTGTTAAACTTACTCCTTCAGTCACACTCACTCCTGCGCAGTTCCACTCACTCACATTCACACTCACTCCATCACTGTCTCTCTCACTCCCTCACAGTCACTCTTGCTTCCTCATTCTCACTTCCTCACAGTTGCAATTACCTCCTCACACTCAGCCCCTCACATTCACCTACTAACAGTCATTTCCTCAGTCAAACTCACTGCCTCAGTCACACAGGCACTCTCACTCTCCCTCCCGCACTGTCGCATTAATTTCCACACTGTCACACTCACTCCCTCGTAGTCCTCTCTTAACTGTCTGACTTATACCCCAATCTCACACACATACTCTCTCAGAGTCAGAGGGTCATAGCGATGTACAGCATGGAAACAGACCCTTCGGTCCAACCCGTCCATGCTGACCAGATATTCCAACGCAATCTAGTCCGACCTGCCAGCACCTGGCCCATATCCCTCCAAACTCTTCCTATTCATACACCCATCCAAATGTTGTAATTGTACCAGCCTCCACCACCTCCTCTGGCAGCTCATTCCATACACGTACCACCCTCTGCGTGAAAAAGTTGCCCCTTAGGTCTCTTTTACATCTTTCCCCTCTCACCCTAAACCTATGCCCTCTAGTTCAGGACTTCCTGACCCCAAGGAAAAGACTCTGTCTATTTATCCTATCCATGTCCCTCATGATTTTGTAAACCTCAATAAAGTCACCCCTCAACTTCCGATGCTCCAGGGAAAATAGCCCCAGCCTGTTTAGCCTCTCCCCATAGCTCAAATCCTCCAACCCTGGCAACATCCTTGTAAATATTTTCTGAACCCTTTCAAGTTTCACAACATCTTTCTGATAGGAAGGAGACCAGAATTGCACACAATATTTCAATAGTGGCCGAAACAATGTCCTGTACAGCCACAACATGACCTCCCAATTCTTGTACTCAATACTCTGACCAATAAAGGAAAGCATACCAAACGCCTTCTTCACTAGCCTATCTACCTGCGACTCCACTTTCAAGGAGCTATGAACCTGCACTCCAAGGACTCTTTGTTCAGCAACACTCCCTAGGACCTTACCATTAAGTGTATAAGTCATGCTAAGATTTGCTTTTCCAAAATGCAGCACCACACATTTATCTGAATTAAACTCCACCTGCCACTTCTCAGCTCATTGGCCCATCTGGTCAAGATCCTGTTGTAATCTGAGGTAACCTGTCCACTACACCTCCAATTTTGGTGTCATCTACAAAATTACTAACTGTACCTCTTATGCTCGCATCCAAATCATTTATGTAAATGACAAAAAATAGAGGACCCAGCACCAATCCTTGCAGCACTCCACTGGTCACAGGCCTCCAGTCTGAAAAACAAACCTCCACCACCCTCTGTTTTCTATCTTTGAGCCAGTTCTGTATCCAAATCGCTAGTTCTCCCTGTATTCCATGAGACCTAACTTTTCTAACCAATCTCCCATGGGAAACCTTGTCGAATGCCTTACTGAAGGCCATATAGATCACATCTACCACTCTGCCCTCATCAATCCTCTTTGTTACTTCTTCAAGTGATTCAATCAAGTTTGGGAGACATGATCTCCCACACACAAAGCCATGTTGACTATCCCTAATCAGTCCTTACCTTTTCCAAATACATGTACATCCTGTCCCTCAGGATTCCCTCCAACAACTTGCTCACCACCGAGGTCAGGCTCACTGGCCAATAGTTCCCTGGCTTGTATTTACCGCCCTTCTTAAACAGTGGCACCATGTTAGCCAACCTTCAGTCTTCCGGTACCTCAACTGTGACTATCGCTGATACAAATATCTCAGCAAGAGGCCCAGCAATCACTTCTCTAATTTCCCACAGGGATCTAGGGTACACCTGATCAGCTCCTGGGGATTTATCGACCTTTACGCATTTCGAGACATCCAGCACTTCCTCCTCCGTAATATGGACATTTAGCAAGATGCCACCATCTATTTCCCTACAGTCTATATCTTCCATGTCCTTTTCCACAGTAAATACTGATGCAAAATACTCGTTTAGTATCTCCCCAATTTTCTGCAGCTCCACACAAAGGCCACCTTGCTGATCTTTGAGGGGCCCTATTCTCTCCATAGTTACTCTTTTGTATTTAATATATTTGTAAAAACCCTTTGGATTCTCCTTAATTCTATTTGCCAAAGCTATCTCATGTCCCCTTTTTGCCCTCCTAACTTCCCTCTTAAGTATACTCCTACTGCCTTTATACACTTCTCAAGTTTCACTCGATCCATCCTGTCTATATTTTACATATGCTTCCTTCTTTTTCTTAGACAAACCCTCAATTTCTTCAGTCATTCAGCATTCCCTATACCGACCAGCCTTCCTTTTCACCCTGACAGGAATATACTTTCACTGGATTCTCGTTATCTCATTCCGGAAGGCTTCCCGTTTTTCAGCCATCCCTTTCCCTGCGAACATCTGCCCCAATCAGCTTTTGAAAGTTCTTGCCTCATACCATCAAAATTGGCCTTTCTCCAATTTAGAACTTCAACTTTTAGATCCTTTTCCATCACTATTTTAAATCTGATAGAATTATGGTCACTGGCCCCAAAGTGCTCCCCCACTGACACCTCAGTCACCTGCCCTGCCTTATTTCCCAAGAGTAGGTCAAGTTTTGCACCTTCTCCAGTCGGTACGATCCACATACTGAATCATAAAATTTTCTTGGACACACTTTAAAAATTCCTCTCTATCTAAACCCTTAACACTAAGACAGTCCCAGTCTATGTTTGAAAAGTTATAATCCCCTATCATAACCACCCTATTATTCTTACAGATAGCTGAGATCTCCTTACATGCTTGTTTCTCAATTTCCCTCTGACTGTTTGGGGGTCTACAATAAAATCCCAATAATGTGATCATCCCTTTTTTATTTCTCAGTTCCACCCAAATAACTTCTCTGGATGTATTTCCAGGAATATCCTCCCTCAGCACAGCTGTAATGCTATCGCTTGTCAAAAATGTCACTCCCCCTCCTCTCTTGCCTCCCTTTCTATCCTTCCTGTTGCATTTGTATCCTGGAACAGTCCTGTCCTTCCCTGAGCTATGTTTCTGCAATTGCCATGATATCCCAGTCCCATGTTCCTAACCATGCCCTGAGTTCATCTGCCTTCTCCATTAGGCCCCTTGCATTGAAATAAATGCAGTTTAATTTATTAGTCCTACCTTGTCCCTTCCTGCCCTGACTGCTTGACTCACTTCTGTTCTCTACTGTACCAGTCTCAGATTGATATCTTTCCTCATTATCTCCCTGGGTCCCACCTCCCCACCCCACCCCCCACCTTACCAGTTAAAATCCTCCTGAGCGGCTCTAGCAAATCTCCATGCAAGTCTATTAGTGCCCTTCCAATTTAGGTGCAATCCATCATTCTTGTACAGGTCACTTCTACCCCAAAATTGATGCCAATGATCCAAAAATGTGAATCCTTCTCCCATCCACCAGCTCCTCAGCCATGCATTCATCTGCTGTATCTTCCCATTCCTGCCCTCACTAGCTCGTAGCACTGGGAGTAATCCAGATACTACTACTCTCGAGGACCTCTTTTTTAAATTCCTGCCTAACTCTCTGTAATCTCCCTTCAGGATCTCAACCTTTTCCCTCCCTATGTCATTGGTTCCAATGTGGGTAATGACTTCTTGCTGGCCCCTCTCCCCCTTGAGAACATTCTGCACCCTCTCTAAGAAATCCTTGATCCTGGCAGCAGGGAAGTAACACATCATTCTGATTTTTCTCTGCTAGTTACAGAAACATCTGTCTGTACCTCAGACTAGAGAATCTCCTTACACAATTGATCTCTTGGAACCTGACGTACTCCTCGTTGCATTAGAGCCAGTTTCAATACCAGAAATTTGGTTGTTCGTGCTACGTTTCCCTGTGAATCGATCACCCCCTACATTTTCCAAAACAGCATATGTATTTGAAATGGGTATAGCCACAGAAGACTCCTGCACTAGGTGCCTACCTCTCTTACCTTTCCTGGAGTTAACCCATCTATGTGACTGTATTTGAGACTTTCCCCCCTTCCTATAACTGCCATCCATCACATACAGTTGCTGTTACAAATTCCTCATTGCTTCTAACTGTTTCTCCAGCCGATACATTCAATCTCATAAGATTTGCTCACACTGACTCCCTCAGTCACTCCCTCACTCTCACACTAACTCTCATACAAAGTCACATTCACCCCCTCACTGTTACACTTATTCCATCAGTCACATTCACTCCCTCAGACTTCCACTCACTCACTCCCTCACTGTCTCTCTCATTCCTTCATAATCACTCTCACTTTCTCATGCTCACTCCCTCACAGTCTCAATTACTCCATTACACTTACCTCTCACACTCACCCCCTCACACTCACCCCATCACACTCACTCCCTCACAGTAAAACTCACTCCACAAACCCTTGCTGTCTCCCTCACTCCCTCACAGACACTCACACTCTCCCATGCACACTCCCTCACAGTCATGCCCTCACTCTTGCTCACTCGCTATTGCACTACCACCCACATTGTCACACTCAGTTGCTCGCACTCTCTTCCTCACTGTCAGAATTACTCCACCACTCTCACACACACTCCCTCAGCCTCTCTCACTCACTCATACGGAGTCCCACATAGCTACTCCCTCACTCTCCCTCACACTAAATCTCACCCCCTCAGTCACACATACTCCCTCACATTCTCCCTCAATCCCTCATACTCACTCCCTCACAGTATTAGCTCATTCCCTAATAATCATACTCATCTCCTCACAATCACCCCCTCACAGTCACACCCTCAAAGGGTGATTCGCTCCCTCACAGTCACATTCACTCCCTCACTGTCACTGTTGCTCCCCCACAGTCATGCTCACTCCCTCACAGCCTCATTTTCTCTCTCACACTTGCTCCCTCACAATCTCACTCACTGTCTCACTGTCACCATTGTTCACTCACACTCACTCCCTCACAGTATCGCTTGCGCCCTCACAGGCACTCTCAGTCTTTCATTGTTACTCCCATTCCCTCATGATTTGTGGGAGGTACTCATGTGACTCAGCCACTGCAGGCAAGGATGGCCTGAGACATGGTACATTGGTGAGACCAAGAAGAGGCTATGGCAATGGATGAATGGACACCGCACAACAATGAACAGACAGGAGTGCTCCATCCCTGTTGGGGAACACTTTAGCAATCTGGGATATTTGACCTAGGACCTTCAGGTGACCATCCTCCAAGGTGGACTTCAGGACAGGCAACAATGAAAACTGTCTGAGCAAAGGCTGATAGCTAAGTTCTGTACCCATGGGGATGACTTCAACTGGGACCTTGGGTTCATGTCACACTACAGGTGACCCATTGCACTATACACACACACAGACACATAGACACACATACTAAAACATACGCACACTCCTACAGACACGCACACACTCCTTCAGGCCCATACACTCATGCAGACCCTCTCTCATATGCACACACATACACTCCCACACTCCCATACACACCCTCTCACAGACTTATACCCCTTTACACTCACATTCACACGCATACACATACACACACTCTGTCACATACACTCATAACCACCCCCCCCACCCCACCCCAAACACATACACACACCTACACCCACATTCACATATACGCATACAAGTTTGTGGGGTGAATTTGTACTTGCAGAATTACATTTTATTTTACTCAAAAACTGCATGAATCCATGTAAGATTCTGTAAATCCCTTTTTTAGATTAGAATCAGTCTGAACATTGGGGCCTCACACAGGGCACCTCACGCCTTCAATGCATTATCTGGGCCGACATGACACAAATTGTTTAAGTTCATTTGAGAATGTAACTTTTAAAAAAATTCTGTGATATACATGCAAAAGAACTGAAACCAACATGTTCATTCTAAAAGAGGAGAGACTTAACAAACAATCCAGGTCTTTTTCAATATATAATTTCAGTTACAATACATTGTAAACTTTTACTATAAACTCTGTGTCTTGCGATCTTATACTCTACAGCCACCTGATGAAAGAGCAACATTCCAAAAGCTAGTGCTTCCAAATGAACCTGTTGGACTATAATCTGGTGTTGTGTGATTTTTAACTTCATTCCCTCATAGAACATAGTAAAGTACAGCACAGAACAGGCCCTTAGGCCCACAATGTTGTGCCGAGACTTTATCCGAATGTACAATATTGTAACTTAACCTACGAACCCTTCAACTCACTGCTATCTATGTGCATGTCCAGCAGTTGCTTAAATGTCCCCAATGACTCTGCTTCCACCACCTCAACCGGCAATGCATTCCATGCATTCACAACTCTCTGCGTAAAGAACCGACCTCTGACGTCTCCTTTATACCTTCCACCTAATAACTTCAAACTTTGACTTCTTGTGCCAGTCAATCCTGCCCTGGGGAAAAGTCTCTGGCTATTGACTCTATCTATTCCACTCATTATCTTGTATACCTCGATTAGGTCTCCTCTCTTCCTCCTTCTCTGCAGAGAGAAAAGTCTGAGCTTATTCAACCTTTCTTCATAAGGCAAGCCCTTCAGTCCAGGCAGCATCCTGGTAAACCTTCTTTGCACCCTCTCCAAAGCCTCTGTATCTTTCCTAGAGTAGGGTGACCAGAACTGGACCAAGTGTGGTCTCACCAGGGACTTGTAGAGCTGCAGCAAAACCTCGCGGCTTAACAACCCTATCCACTTGGGTGGCAACTTTGAGAGATGTATTTGAAAGATCTATGTACTTCCACACCCAGATCCCTCTGTTCCTCCACACTGCCAAGAATCCTGTCTTTAATCCTATATTCAGCATTTGAGTTCGACCTTCCAAAATGCATCACTTCGCATTTATCCAGGTTGAACTCCATTTGCCATTTCTCAGCCCAGCTCTGCATCCTGTCTGTGTCACGCTGCAACCTGCAGTAGTCCTGTATACTATCGACGACACCTCCAACCTTTGTGTCATCTGCAAATTTACTAACCCATACCTCAACCTCCTCATCCAAGTCATTTGTAAAGTCATTGTCACAACCATTCCCTCACAATCTCATTCCCTTCCTCACTGCTTCAATTACTCCCTCACTGTCACTGTCACTTCCTCACTGTCAAACACACTCCGTCACAGCTCATTCTCTCCCTCGAACGTCATACCTCACAGTCCAACTCATCCCCTAACACTCCCTTAGTAACAGTCTCACTCACTACCTCACAGTCACACTAATTCCTCAAATTCACATTCACCCCCTCACTGTCACACTCACTCCATCACTCTCACACTCACTCTCATTCCCTCAGTCACTCACAGTTTCACTCGCTCCTTCATAGTCTCTCCTTTACTGCCACATTCAGTTTCTTGTCATCTCTCCCTTTCTGTCACATACACTCCCACACCATCAGACTCTCACACTCATTCCCCCACTCTCACTCCTTCACTGTCACACTCCTTCACAGAATCTCTCACTCCCTCATACTCACTTCCTCATAGTGACTCCCTTACTTGCACACTCTCATTCCCTCAGAGCCACACTCACCCCTCACAGTCACACACACTCCCTCACAATCTCACTCACTGCCTCAATGTCTCATTCCCCTACTCACACTCACTCCATCACAGTATCACTTCCTCCCTCACAATCTCACTCAGTCCCTCACAGTTGCACATACACCCACATTCTCAAACTCACTCTACTCTCTCAGTCATACACAACCTCTCACAGTCTGACTCACTCCCTCAGATTTTCACTCACTCCTTCATCGTCTCTTCATCACTACCAGGCACACTGCATCACTGTCATACACACTCACTGTAAGACTCACTCCCCCACTCTCACACTCACTGTCACTCCCTCAATCTCAATCACTCTCTCACTGTCACACTCACTCCTTCAAAGTCTTACACTCCCTCAGTCTCACTCAAATGTTCAGTCACACTCTCTCCCTCACACTGACTTCCTCACAGACTCACTCACTCCCTCACTGCCACACTCATTCCCTCATAGTCTCTTTCTCACTGTCACAAACACTGCTTCACTGTCAAACTCCCTACCCCACTCTCACATGTTCACTGTCAAGCTTAAATCCTCTCAGTCTCTTTCACTCCTTCACACTCACTCCCTTGTAGTCACTTCCTCACTCTCGCACTCACTGTCACTCCCTCACAGTCACACTCACTCCCTCACAGACTCGCTCACTCCCTCACAGTCACACTCACTCCCTCACAGCTACACTCATCCCTTCACAGTCTCAGACACACACTCCCTCATAGTCTCCCTCAATCCCTCACAGTCACTCCCTGAAAGTCACATTCGCTCCCTCACTGTCACTCTCAATCCCCCCTGTCACATTCATGCCCTCACAGACTCAATCACTTGCTAACAGTCTCACTCATTCCCTCACAAACACTCCCTCACAGTCTCAATCACACTCTCACAGTTAGTCGTAATCATTCACTGTCACTCATTCCCTCAAAGTCTTATTCACTTGCTTACACTCACTCTCTGACTCTCACACTCACACTTACTCCCTCACAGTTGCACACATCCCCTTACAGTCTCACTCAAATCCTCACTGCCTTACTCACATCTTCACAGTATCACTCACTGCCTCACTGTCACTATTGCTCCCTCACTGTCACACACATTCCCTCACACTCTCACTCCCTCCCTCACAGTTGCACTCATCTCCTTACAGTGTCACTCACTTCCTCACTTTCACATCACTCCCCCACTGTGGCACACACTCTCCCACTATCATACCCAATCCCTCAAACTCACCCCTCACTATCACACCTACTCCATCACTGTCACACTCATGCATCCCCTCACAGTCACTCCCTCACTGTCACACTCACTCCCTCACAGCCACTCCCTCACAGTCACACACACTCCCCCACTGTCATTCTTACTCCACCACTGTCATGCTCACAGTTACACTCATGTATTCACACTCAACCACTCACTGTCACATTGAACCCCTTACAGTAACTCCCTCCATATCATTATCACACCCTCCTTTTCACAAAAACTCCATCACTCCCTCACATGGGCCTATATGTCCAGGAGGTTTGTGAACTTGCAAATCCCATGTTGTTGTTTTTTGATATGGAGATGCCAGTGTTGGACTGGGATGGATGA
Organism: Chiloscyllium punctatum; assembly: GCF_047496795.1. Taxonomy (NCBI): domain Eukaryota; kingdom Metazoa; phylum Chordata; class Chondrichthyes; order Orectolobiformes; family Hemiscylliidae; genus Chiloscyllium; species Chiloscyllium punctatum. The sequence continues at coordinate 46,698,188 of NC_092754.1, read as the reverse complement.
AGTTAAAAGTCACACAACACCAAGTTATAGTCCAACAGGCTTATTTGGAAGTACAAGCTTTCAAAGCACTGCTCCTTCATTAGGTAGCTGTGGAACAGGATCATTAGACACAGAATTTTTAGCAAAATATTATAGTATCCTGCAACTGACATGATAAATTGAGCAAACCTAGATTGCTGTTATGTTTTTCATCTTATAGAATAGGTTGCAGGTTTCGGTTCATTAACACGCAAATCCCAGAACTTTTTGTAAGTCACATTCTGGAGATAACATAAGATTTTATACATTAAAAAAAAGTGACACTTCAGCTCAGACAATGCATTAAAGGTATGAGATTAGAGTCTGTCTGTCTGTATCTCCATCTTGAGCCAGGCTGATTCCATTTGGACTTTGATAATTTCCTGTTTCGTGATAAAACAAGTCTGACTGCAGGTCAAACTCTGAGGCATATTCTAAACAAGGCTGTACACCTGCAAGACAGGAGCTGACTGACATGCCACCTTTTGTATATTGCTGTTGATTTGCCTCTTTGAAGTTTGGGAAGTTAGATAGACACTGCTGGAAATTATCGAATGGCAATAGCTTTCAATAGATCCTGCAATGAGCATCTTAATCAATAGAAGCTTGCAGATTCTTTCTAATAGAATTCTCCATATCCTGCTTCTCCAAAGTAAAGCTGAACATTTCTAAATTACCACAATGTATGAAGAAAAACAGCTTTTTATTTGAATTTACCACTCTCCTGGGCTGACAGAACTCCTGAGTAAAATTGAGCTTTTCTCTGCTCCTGCACCGAGTTTAACATTTTACAATTTAGTTTATATTCTCTTCCGCAGCCTTACACCCAAATAGCACTGGTTCACATCCACTGTATTCTGTCTATAGGAGGCCGAGTGACGATAATATACAAAGTGTGATGTGTGTTTTAAGCTGCAAAACCGAGATTAAAGATTCCAAAGGTGTCAGTCAGTAAGCCATTTCAGGTTTGGTCACAGCAGCCATTTCATATTTGCACGGCATTGACATTGACTTTATAAATAGGGAAATACAAGGAAAAGTGGGGACTTGAGAAATTGTGTTTATCTGAGTGC